>NC_091093.1:28862500-29115000 GCF_024713975.1 Paralichthys olivaceus
AAACTACAGTTTACAGTGAGAATGTTAGAATACCAACATGTGCTGGTGCAAATTTTTAATTAAACTGTTTGTTTGTTCTTAGAGCTGAAACAATTATAATAACAGTTTTAATCATCAACACAAGAAACCATCTTTGGTTCCAACTTTTACATTCTAAGCATGTGCTGCTTTTCTTTTCCTCCTGATAGAAAATTAAAAAACAATTGATTGGAAAAAAAAAACAAGAAATTGAAGATATCAGTTTGGACGTCAAAAATGCATATCGTTGAGTATTTTCTTAGCTTTTTATAGCTTGAAGGATTAACCAAGAAAATAATCAGCAGATGCACAAACGTGAAAATAATTACTAGTTGCAGATCTAATTGCTTTGAAGGTTTATGAAGCAGCTTTATTACAAAACATCAGCCACGTAAAAACACACACAAATTAGATCAGTAACTCTTCTCAACACAATACGCAACAACTGAACCATTCTAGCTGCGTCCACGTCACACAGCAACAGATTTAATATCGCTGAATTGTGGCCGGCTGTGGATTATTGCTTCATTATTCATCCGAGCAAACCGCCAAGTGCAGGTTTTTGAGGTGAGCCGAGTCAAGTCAAACAGGTCAGTGTGTGAGTCACTGCACTCATATGTTCATGTTGGGCACTTTAACATATTTGTAATAACTGAAATACAATGTCAAGTTAGAGGACAAGAACCAGGATATGATTTAGGAAACTAGAGCCCGACATGCCTCAATATATATGTTCTGAGAACTCTTTGATCCAAGTCCATTTAAAGCTATTAATGTATTATATAATCAGCTATACAATTTAAATAATCACAACTTGAAAGATTCAGTTTGTCTAACCTTTAAATACATTTATCGAGTTGAACATTTCAGGTGCAACTGACTATTTCGATTAATTTGATCCAATGTTTTATTATTTTCAGCCTATTTTAAAAGTTTTAACCATAAACTTAATTATAAATGACTTAAAATACCAATAAAACATCAACGCAGATGCGTCTGTGAAAGACGACAGATAAATCAATCGAGCTCACTAGGAAACAGAATTTATGCTTCTTCGTGCACCACCTCACTGCCAGGGATGAATAAACTTACATGACATGTTTCTCTTAAAAGAAGGGAGCAGGTTGGAGAAGGGACAATTGGAAGGTGGTCATTTGGAAAAGAGCCGACAGTTGTGGGAAAAAACTTGGGAAAAAAAAGTGAGGCTGCCACATTTCCCCTCAAAAAAAAAAAGCCAGACTGTGTTTAATTAGATTTCCAGGTTGGACGTTTTCCATTTTCCATTCCCAGTAAATGAAGAAAGAAAAACCCACTATTAACTTAAGCTGGGACCTCTGAGTGACTTGGCTTGTTAACATTTACTTGTGAAAGAAAGTAAACAGAGATTTCTGGGAGAGGCGTGATTTGGGGCAGACAGGAGACGCTGTGAGACGTGTCGGACAAATTAATTCACCAGTTTGACAAGACACAGAACTGCGGTCCAGCTGTGGGAAGACTCGGTAAATTACACTCACAGAAGGATGCCATGGTAACAACCAGATAGTTGGGTGTTGGTTTATTGTGTACGTGTCAGTCAGGTTCTGTAACTTCTGCTTCAGGGGTTTTTTACCTCAGATCACACAGTTTGTTGTTTTTGATGAACGTGTGAAGCAATTTACACTCAACATAATTATCGTCTAAATTCAGTTCCTGAACCACCGGGTTGACCATCATGGCAGTTCATGCCCGTCACATTTGTCGTCTGTAATTATCTGGAAGAGTGAAATGTGGATTTTAGCGTCTGCCAGGTTTCTGCCCTCTTGCCCTCTGTGGCTGAAGTCCTTCCCGCCATGTTTTTTTTTCTATTTCGTTTGTAAAATTGAGCTGCTGGATACCTCTCAATATGTCTGTGCATGATTCTGCAGGAGCAGATGTTGAGTGGGCTGTAATGTGATGTCTCCTCTCAAGAAGACACACCTCCGCTTTGCCAAGAAGACGAGTGGGAGGGTGGTGAGAAAAGGGCAACGAGGGCAAAACCATGAAATCGTGTTTTAAAGATCAGCCTCTGGTGCTGAATTAAATACACAGTAATCATCAGTGATACCAACAGCATCAGGTTGATACAGCGTGAATAAACACTCCGTCAGCAATTGTAGGATGAAGGTTGTGTCTGTGCTGCTTTGTTTGTTGGTGATGAATATATACCGGTTCATCATACAGCAACTATATTGTTTCATATCTGACCAGGTAAAATCGCTGGTTTCAAGTTTCTATCAAAGTTGTTTCTGGTGTGTTGACCGAACCTCTGGTCTTCAGTCCAGCACAGATTAGTTTAACACATTGTCAGAGCAAGAAACTGATTCTGGGCTGATCCAACTCTGGCCTGTAGTTAGAAATGAAGAATTAATCATTGAGATCATTGATCTAATTAACCCAAGAAACTATTAGAGGTAGGAACTCCCTTCAACACGCAATAACTAAGATTGTTTGGCCTTTTGTGGGCAACAGAAACAAGTTTTGAACACAGGGTACATCATCATAATAGTAAAATAACTACCTACACTCTGGTTCTGAAAAGTGAAGCCAATGCAGAGGAGCCTAAGACTTGTATTATCTCGAATGACCAGCAGAAGGCGACTCCACTCGTTGCAGTAATAAATCTGTATCTATTGAAGTCCCGTTTATCCAGGAACATAAATATGAATTCAGCATGTTTTTATAGAGATCAGGTCGGCTGACCCTCGACAAGGCTAAATAAAATCCCGGTGGAAAAACACTGCACCAGCTAGTCTATCACTGTGTCTGCTGAGAGCTGACGAGGTTGCATACAGTGGCTTTTAGAGCTTCTTCCCTGAGAGCAGATGTCCGCTGTGACTGAAAACAAGAGAAGTTAGAGCTGTGGGAGTGAACCAAACAAGGCGAGGTTACAGAGCGGATAGACTCTGACCCTGAAACTCAGATGGATGCTGAGATTTTGGGGATCACCACCTTTCGCAAGAGGAGGAAGTGTCAGTATCACGTCCTCTTTCCCAACGTAAATGTCAGAAAATAATGTGTTCACATGCAAATTGTTAAACAAGCATTTTTTTTTTTTGCAGTTGTTTTACTCTTTCACTTCAAACTGACCTTATGAAAAACTCACCGCACAGAAATGGAGCTCAAGTGGAGATAATAAAACATTTCAGCTACCTCTTCATTTTTTATTTCACACTCCTCGGTTGTTTTAAAGTTGCTGCAGCAGATAAACACAAAGACAACGGGTCAGTTTGTGAAAAATTAGACTTAGTTTGTATTTCAGTTTTGCAAATTGGACGATGCGTTGCCAGCAGCCGTCATTACCGAGGGAAACAACACAGAGATTTTCATGCTCCGCAGCACAACTGGCAGGCGTTTCCATCTGCTGTTGGTAAGTGATTGTAGGCGTTTCATTAAGTCACTGTTAAGAGCACATGTGAGAAACGCCTGCGGGGGCTCGAGACAGAGGAGGCTGGTTTAGAGGTGGTTCGACATGACTGAAGGGGATGAGCAGATGATGATTTATTTTGGTGGCTTTGTGCTTTTGTTCACGCAAATTATGAAATCGTGCTTCACATTTTGCCTCTGTGTAAGGAAGACGTAAGAAAACCCATTTTCCACGGAAGCAGCAGAAAAACTGACATCAAGAAACCTCATGTAGAAGAGGAACTCGTACCCCGGGACATACTTCTCCAAACGTAGGTTCGATATTTATCCACCACGGGAGGCATGGGATCGACCTCGAGTTCATTCTGCAGCATGACATCGAGGCCGAACGCACAGGCGCTATAAACTTCTGCACCCTGAAGAACAAGGAGTCCTACAACAGATGGTGCGACTCCCACAGAGTCCTGATCTCCACATCGTGGAGTCAGTGTGGGATCACATGAAGAGACAGAAGACACTGAGACAGAAAACACCCACAGAAGAAGTGAGATGCTCAGAACAACCCACCTGCCAAGGGTCTTTAAAACCGGTGCACTGGTGTAGGAGAGTTTTAAATGTAAAGGATAGTCACGACAAATATTCAGTATTTTTTAACTGCACTTCATTTTCATGAAGTTAATTAATAAATAGAAAATAATGGCATTAATCATAAGGTCCAGTTCAACTCCCCACCTCTATCTAGCTTGGGAACAACTCCCATGTAACATTAATGATAATATTAATAATACAAATAATAATTATTATTATACCATTATTGCAAATATTACTGCTACTACTGGTAATAATAATAATTATAATGATAGTATAATAGTACTGTACTTGTATTGTATTTCTCTTAACAATGTTACAACATGCTTTAAAAGGAAGAAAAAACCACATCAGATAAAATGGGAATGAAATAAAACATTAAGATTTAAGCAAATAAAATATTAAGACTTAAGATTATGAGGCGGCTCCGGCTCAGGAGGAAGAGAGGTTTGTCCACGAACCAGAAGACCAGTGGTTTGATCCCTGGCTCCTCCAGTCTGCATTTCAAAGATGGGTGAATGCAACTTGTACTGTAGAGTGTTTTCAGTGGAGGATAATACTGGAGAAGTTTACACATTTAAAAATATTATTATATGGGGAGTATCAATGTGTTTTAAATTGAATGCAACCCAACAACAGTTTCAGACACATTTCAGAAACTCTGTCGTCCCCGAGAGAGACGTGTCATAAAACACACTTTTCAAACTTGACAGAATTGTGTGAAGTACTCTGCACACACAGAGCAGTATTGATTCAGACTGACCCCTGCAGTTCCTACAGACACACTTAACCATATCAACGCTTATTTAAAAAACATCCGCAGCCAACGTTTGACTTCAGTTGCATTTATATTATGTTTTTTTTTTATGTTCTCCCACTTTATTCATTGACACTTTGGAGTGTAAACCTTCGGTTCTGTCAGTGAGTCGTGGGGTTGAAAGATTAGATAAGAGCTGCCGTCTCTTTTTATCAGCGTCACACAAAAGAAAAACATCTAAACTTATAGATTATTTGGCTGCTGGCATGGAAGTAATTGGCACTAACCCAGTTTTCAGCTGCTTCTTCTGCCCCGTATCCTCCTACATATACTGTACATTGGTTACATAAGACAGTACCTTTAAAGAATGCATGCCTCTTTGTTCAGGGAACGCTTGAAAACAACAATAACCAGGAAGGTAAAGTTATGTTTGCTGTGTTCAGGATGCACGTCTCATTTTGGCAGCTCTGTCAGCGACTGGGCTTCTTTAGAGTAAACAAGAGAATCTTGGCATTAATGATATTTTCTGACCACTGCCTCCGTTTGTGTCCTGCCTTTAATTCAGCGTGACAGTCTGTCATGGTGTAATGCGACTCGCTGTTTTCACACATGTGCTTTCCAAGCAGCACCTCTCACCCTCGGACACAAACACAAACAAACACACGACACCTGAAGCTCGGCTTGTCGTGCAGCAGCTAACACGTTTAATGAGGCCTCGGTGAGCGGGCAAGAAAAAAAAAAAAAAAAAGGTTATGGGCCCGTCTGAGTTTGTGCGCGTTCATGGACAAGCCGGCCTAAATGAACGCCATCAGATGAGCAGATGTGCGAGGTTTTTTTTTTCCTCTCTCCCCACAGAAAAGTGCTGACAGAGAGTTCGGTGGCAGGGTTGAAATGAGCACAGTGTGTGTTATGTCCCCGGCGTACATCGAGCCGCACATAGCGTCGATCCTTGCCTGAATATTTATAGTCTATCATGCGTTCATCTGTGTATGTCTGTGTGCGTGTGTGTGACTGGGGAAGCCAGTGTGGATCTGAGAGCCCTGCAGGGGTGTGAGGCAAGAAGCAGCAAGAGGCAGAAAATCCCTGCTGCCTTTGGATTAGTGTCAGCAAGCAGGAAGCCAAGCACCGTGCTGCATGTGCCTGTGCACTCTCCTAACGTCAGTCTCTTCAGGATTATTTTCATCATTATTATATTTCACTTTCTGGTAAATTCACGTCAACTTTTCAGATATCGCCTGAATTTGTTTAATTTGAGATGATTAACGGAAAAGATTGCGGTGCGTCTATCTGTTGATGTTTAGTCAGATTGGTAATTGCTGTCAAATGACTGTGAAGCGTGGAAATTGCAGTGCGATGCTCTGCCTTACGTGGTCGACATACAACATCTATTTGTCAGGGTTTAAATTCTGAAGTGATTCCTGCATCCTGCATGGTGGGTCTGTTGCCTCGCAGAGAAGAGAACAGCACACACAGCTTTTGTGGGTCATGATTGCTCATCATCTGACCTCTCAGTCTCCAATAAGCCCCACAAACACTGTTCTGCTAACAAACAACCCCGTCTCTGCAGAGGACGGTCAAAGTCGCGCGTGTTATAACACCATCTGAGAAACACTTCTGTTTCTTGGAGAGCTCTAAAGGCGTCTTTTGAAAAGAGTAACAGGTGAGTTGCTTGTGACGCTGGAGCTGGGCTTTGATGGTGATAGTGTTGAGTGGTAGTGACACACAGATCAGAAGATTTAAATGAGTCTATTAACGGACACACTTCAGTGAAACAGAGGACGTCCTCCTGGGAGGGAGATCTTAAGTGCAATCTGTCATTATCATACAGGTGTTGCTGAAAAGGGTGAAAGGTGAGTTTTCTACCTGCAGCAGAGTTGTTTTGTGTTTGCAATTGAAATGACAGCTCCCCAACAGTGAAGGAGAATCATCTGGACCGCCTCCTGGTGGCTGGCTGTAGTGTAGGTCATAAACCCAGCCTTTTCCATGTTAGCAGAGGGGACATGGACTAAATTAAAAAGTCAAAGTCCACAATCAAATACAATTTTCCACATGTGATTTCTGTCAATTTAGGTAGTTTTTAATCACACTCTTCACATAGGGCAGGCCTACTCAGATGACGGCCCGTGGTCCCGCAAGAAACGTAGCCTGCATTGCATTTTCCGACACTCCACAAATGCATCTCATCCAGCCCAGCTGAATTAGCCCTGACATAGGACTCCACAATTTAATCCTATTGAAATCGTAATCTCGATTCACACCTGTATGCAATCTAATTTCTAATTAACAATGATTCTGCTGCATCAAAACAAATGCAGCTACTTTCTCCCAAAGAACCTACAGCAGCACATACTACTGCATTATCTTTGCTCTCTCCCTCAACCCATGACAACGCCACGTTACCACACGTGATGCAGAGAAGCAGAAAACCAGTGGACAAAGAGAGAGAATCTTCAGTTTCACAGTAAGTTTGGTTGAATTAGTTATTCCATGCTAAAATAAAACGGGGTGAAACATCTTGATTGAAAGCTGAGACTGAGTCGCACTTGGTCGAGTAAGTGTATCTACAGGATACCGCGGCTTCACGCCACGATCACTACAGGACAGACTACATATTATACCTAAATCCCAAGATGGAAAACAACGGGACGAAGTGGAGATGCTTTGTCTATCTTTACATACAGCCTATGGTCAGAGTTGTTCTGTACCAAGCTGAAAAACCTGGTGAATGAAACCGAAAGAGGAAATGACACATTAATAAAATCATGAGCTCACAGCCTGCAGCCAGCGACCACGCCTCATTGCACTAGTGCGTCCTGACGGATAATTCATCGTTTTCCCTTTTTAATGAGTGGGTGTTATTTTTTGGGTTTAAGCCACCATCCCTGATGCTTTTTACATTGGTGCAGTCTCTATATATGTTCAGATCCCAGCAATTAAGCTGCTGATTAAAACTGAATGTTATTTAGCACGTTCCAAACATCCAACTATCGAAAACACCCCGTTATATTCAAAACTGCAGAATCTTTTGCACAAAAATATAATTCTGTTTATAGGAAGAGTTGTTTGCTACATAAAAACACATTGAACATTACAGACAACACACTGCTTGGTTATTCCCATGTTAAATTAAAGAGGGGTAATAGACCCATTAAAAACTGATTTATCCTCCAACTTCCTTGTAAAAGAAAAAAACGTGTCAAGGGCAGCTGCAGGGTTGCTGTGCAGGCAAAGTAGTTAGTAATGAGAAGATGGTATGTCTCATTTCCCAACTTGATTCCGCCGTAATAGTACTTAGCGCCGATGTCTTCACCTATTTGCCCTCTCGAGGAGAGTCTGTTCCAGTCTGGGGTACAGACTTTACTGCTCTGTCCTGAAAACATTTCAGCCTTTGAACGTCCCTGCAGAGGCCACAAAACTGCACAGGGTCAAGACTAAAACTCAAATGTCCAACATTCACAAAGCTGTTTATATACACGTGGTCCTGCTGAATCAATCTCAATCAAGATTTCCATTCACACTGAACCATACAGACACACTGCAGAAATACTGTGGACGTGCACTTTATCACCTGGTTGCATATCGATAGCTCTGCCTGTAGTGAGGCAGTGACACTACGCCTGTTGATATTCTTTTACGCTAATTAGTCGTGGGGACATAATCACTGATTGGATGATGGATTACTAGCTGGGGTTTGCTCCAGCCCCCATGCAACCATGTAATGATTCCAATTCTATCTTCCCGACACGGACACCTGAACTTTGTGAAGTGGCCGATACAGAGAACCGATCAGTAACTGAAGTCTTGCATACGCATACACTTTGCTGTTTTACCTGTGGGAGCTTGATATATCAGCAAATTGCTGACACTTTAGTTCAGTGTAGCGTTAGCTCTGGCTCCCTTCTTCCTTACTGAACTAAAAACACTACTTGCCACAGGAGTAAAGTGCAACTGCTATTTGGGAGCAGCAAAGAAGAAGTGATTTCTGGGAAAGGAAAATTGGAAAGGTGATGAAAAGTCAAGAGGGTCACAGGGTTTTTTCTGAAAGATGCTCATTGGTAATGTTTCTTTTCAGCCTCGTCTATCTCTGAAGTCGTTGTGCTTTTGAACTCATGTATGTTTTCAGTAAAAGAGATGTTTGTGATCCTGCTGACAACTTTCTGCAAGTGTCAAAACTGCAACAGCTTTGTCAAGACCTCCCACTCCCCTCAGAAAACCAATAACCGCCCTGGTTTACAGGGGCATGATAATCAAAGTGAAATGCCATTTTATTTCGCTTGATCCATTGAGTCTGTAGTCATGTTCAGCGGTGGTGTTATTTGTTTTTCATTTGCCATGATCAATCAGTTCCACCAATGTAATTTTCAGATTTCACAGAAGCTGCACTCGCTTGTTGTTTGGGGCATTTTCTCACATTGATCAAGGAAATGTTTCGATTTGTACGGTCGCATTGATCTCCTCCATGTTTGCCGTTGTTTTTCCATTGCTATTTTTCATGACCCAATTCTTAATGCCACCCTGCCATTGTTTCTCTGACAGCTGAAAACAGCTGTCAACGGGAACAACTGCAGACCGAAATGATTTGCAACGAGATGTGGGCAGCGAGTCTGCATGAAGCTGAACTCAGACTGCATGGAGGAGAGAATAAGTGGAAAGTCGTCAGACGATGTCTAAAGACATTTTCACACCTTAAAGTCTGGACCATGGTTTCACCTGTGGTTCATGTCTTTGTTATATTGTAAACATTTCATGCTTTTAGTTTTGGTTTCACTCTGTGATCTCAGTGAACCTGTAAACTGCTTCCTCTTCTTTTTCTTCATCAATTGTTCGTTGCTGCAATTGGTCCATAACTCCGAACTACCCAGAGAACCAAACCATGGATCAGTTTGATCCGGATTGAGACCACCTCTTTCGGTCAGGCTAAATTTTGGTCATTTTGGTTAGGACCAAATAAGGTGGGTGAGAAATGACCTTAGTTGAAATTACATCGAAACGTGTTTGTCCCAAAACAGCAACGTGAATTTCATAAATCTAGTGAAATAACTGTCGAGTCATGTGTTATCCTCTGTGTTAACTTTTATCTAAGCCCTGCTGTTGTGTTAACACGACTTTGTGCTTTGGGGCTGTGACAATCATCCTTAGTATAATGTTTTCCTGCAAACACAGCAATCATTTTAAATACAGTCCCCTGAACAAACAGCTTCTGGGTAGCAGGTGGTTTTGTAGATCAGAACACGTTTTAACCTGGTGCTCTTGGCCGTGAGCAGTCAGCGTCCTGTAATGTGACGGGTTGTGAGATGAATCTGCATGTGGCACCGAAAAGCAGCCCTGCTTCCTGCTGGGCCACGTAAATGAGAGCATCCAGGTGTGCTAAAAGCTGCTGGGCCAGATACATGATTTACACATCGACAGTCATGGCACAAGCTATTACTCTGAAGATTTTGTTCTAGTCTTAGAAACCAAATGAACAAAGTCCCTTTTCTTTGTATTGTCTGAACATTTAGTCCCACCAGTTCTCTGATTCAGTGACTTATTTAGAGTCAGACATGGTGTGAGATTTCAGGAGAACTCTGGGGAAATATTTCTCCTTTATCATGACTGGTTTATTGCTAAAACTCTTATGAGAAACTGTCATCTGTCTCTTTCATCGAGATCTGCATGCATGTGGTGAGGTGACACTACGAGCTGAACAAGTAATTGATTAACTGAAAGTAAAAATGAACACATGAATCAGAAAGGAAAGATGCAGCTCTGTTTATTGTATTACTAAAATTAAATCATTAATAAGATAATCACTTATTGGTTCCACAATGGGGACATTCTCAAATACAGTTGATTCCACTGGGGATTGAACTCAGGACCTTCTGCGTGTAAAGCAGACGTGAGAACCACAACACTATGAAACTGACAAAAGATCAATAAATTCAATCAAGCTGCACCAAACTGCTCACACTCAATCTGTGAGAATGTCTTCTTGCAATGTTAAAGAAAGTGGAAAAACAACACCAGGTTCAGCCCCTTCATCTGGATTCACGTAAAACATGTAATGGGTTCTTTCTTGGCCCACGTACAATCCTTTCTTTCCATGTTTTGTGGAAATCGGTTTTGTAGTTTTTGTGTAATCCTGCCGACAAACAAACAAACAAACAAACAAACCAACAGACGGGTGAAAACACAACCTCCTTGGCGACAGTGATGACTTGTCAGATAAACATTGCATTACACCAGTTATATGCGGTTAAAATATGGCAACTATTCTGTCAACTTTGGCAACCAAACTTTGCCAGCCTGCCAACCATTTCTGAAGCTCCAGGGGCTGCCCGGCCCCCCGCTCCCTTCCCATTCATCACATTCGGTCAACTCATTGCACCACATCCTTCCATTAGAAAGAAATTAAGCTTGATTTCTTGCCATGATATCAGCTCATAAAATCCCAGGCAGGTATTTGAGATGCAGCTGTTCAGTTTGTTGTAATAATGCTTGTAAACCTCAACCAAAGTCACAGCGTGGTTCACCTCTACCTCGTCAAAACTTATACTCGACTCAGGCTGCGTTTTGGTGTTTCATATTTCAAACACAAACACCTGAAAAAAGAGACTTCAGTGCAGAACACCACTGTGCTACAAACAGCACTTTTCATTTTCTTTTCTTTCTTTTCCCCACAGCGACACAGTCACATTTAAGCCTCAGAAGACAACACTGAATACTGTAATATTCAGGACATGGTCGGACGTCCTCTGAATTCAAACCATCGCGGCACTTGGGCTATTTCAATGTCTCCAACTCTCTGTGTATTCAGTGTTTATGCTGACCTGAATATTGAATTCTATATTTGTTCTCTTACCATTACAAGGGCAGGGTAAACGCAGGACATGGTACCTGTGTGTATTCACTACAGCAGCCCACCAAACAAACAAAACCTGAAATGTAAACAAGTGCAGATTTAGCTCTTAAGTCTTAATAAGGGAATTAGAAAGAAACACTCAGTGTGTTTGCTGTAATTGCCTTGTGCCTGCCGCAGCTATGATTGCATACAGAACGTCTTCAACTCCTGGGAGACTATGTGGAAATCCTCAGATTATTGAGGTGGAGAATTATACAACAGCTGCTCTGTTTAAAGAGAACGCTCGTCTCTAATAGTCTGCATCTTAATAAACACAAATAGCTATGACACAGAACAGTTATTCTGTGAAATGTTTTCGCCCTACAGGGGGTAGCAAGAATAACATAAACACTCTGTGAAGAAGAAATTCAAATTAGAGACAAATCATTATCACAAACACAGTGAAGGGTCTTATTAGGATGAAAGCCAATTAGCACGTGTGTGTCCGTCAGTTGCTTTTGTTTTGTTGTTATCAACTTTTGTTGTTGACCTCTGTCACTGCAACTTTCCTGTTTGGCATAATTTACAGTACTACTTCAAGTTCAAGTTTTGATGTAGTTTCATATTAATTTATTGAAGATTTTTAAAATCATGTGAAACTCGCTGGGTAAATTGAATTTACCCGATATCTGCTTTCGGGACATCACTACAATACATCTTTTTGGTCTGAAACACAAGACAATATAATTTGTTTTATGATTTGACAATGTGGGGTTGAAAGAAAGTCGATGTCACTAAGCTCTACCTGCTCTACAATTCCATTTCTTTTGCATATCATCTTCTGGTAAAACCTCAATTTCAAACATTTAAAATGCCATTATATCTACTTACAACCTCATCATAGTGTTTTAATTCATCAAATGTATTTGTTGACTGGGGGACTTAAGATAATGTGTTACATATCTCAATGTTTTTGTAGAACTTAATTTGTCTGATTAAAAAATATTAACTAGATATATTTATCATTAAATTATTCATCAAGTTTTAGAAGAAGTTCAATCAACATTAACGCAATTATATTGAAGTTAATTGAATTTTAACATAACCATTAACCTCATCAGCAGGCTAGTGATTGCAAACTCAAACTCTACAGCCGGACTCTGCTCAAAACAACAGACTTCTATTCATTCTAGTGCTAATCCCAAAGACAAGACATGTATGAAATGGTGCCCAAAATATGAAGCGTATCGAGCCTCCATAGGTACAAATGCTGGATAGGGTTTAAATGTGTATTAAGTGTTCCTGCATCTGGAATATTTACATTTGATGGAATGGTACAACCATAAAAACGTAATGAAACGTAATAATGAAAACAATACTGTTAGTGAGTGAAAAGTTTGAGATTTATCTTTCAGCTACTAACGGGGAAACAAAGGGAGACGTGTATGTAAAGTTAGAGTTACTGATGACAAATAACTTTATTATATACCTTAATGTGTACATAGGTAATGTTCCCCTGACTGTGCTTCACAACCTTCAGACCTGTGCTCTCCCTGAGCTCTTCAGAGGAAGCTGCTGTTTAATGACCGTGATGATTATCAGTAGTGGGATGCATGTTGCTCAGTCGCTGGGTGGGAGAGGAAAATAGGTTCAGTATCAGTTTGACGTTTGGTCAATTTGCTCCGTCTTCACGGTGCCATTCTCTCAAGAATGATGACAGAGTTGCATCTGTTTCCTGTTTCTGTGTCTGTGTTGCAGCGCTGCCAGTTACAGGGAGAGGGAGTATCCGCCCCATATCTCTGGAAATTGCAGAGAACAAGCAAAACATTGCGACCGGTCGTCATGAGCACGAGCGGACACTGATAACAACAACAACAACAACAACAACAACAAAAACAACAACTGGACGGGACTCGGGATTGGGACGAGTGGAGATGGGAGCTGCTGTATGACATCAGTAAATAAAACCCTGGAGGGTCGGGACTGGAGTTGGCAAATGAGTAAGTCATGGCCCAAAATGATTGCCTTAATAACTACACATATACAGTTGTATGGAGTGATGAAACTAAGAGACTTATACGAGTTCAAAGATGTTTTCTTTACATGTGAAAAAAGTGTCTTGTAAGGAACAGATGTGAATATTTTAATATGATAGAGTTAATGTTTGGTTGTAACGTCGACATAATGTTTTAGTTGGGTCGGCTTCGTAGGTGTCATTGGTTCCTATAAGTGGTGAGTTTGCTCTCTGCTCGTGCGCAGTCAGCAGTACGACTTTGATCTATTTTTATCTTGTTTCATATCGTCAACCAAACAAGGCTGGCCTGAGTTGCTCACTCACTCAAAACGCTGGCAACTTGAAAACTTAAGTCATAACACATGAAAAATCCTCATCCGGACAGTGTATAGAGGGTTGGTAGAAGAAACACGAGACAAATACTGACTGACTAATTGCAACATCAGAAGTATATCCTCTTACATTAAGATCCACTCACACTAAAGCAAAGATGTCAGGCACATAAACATCCTCATAAATATCCGCCACACTCACTTTCTATAACAGAAAAACGGCGGATGAGACTCGCAGGGGGTTCGTCTGCCCCGAGAGTCATCGACATAACGGCGAAATACCTTAGGTTTTTTTCTCAGATGCAACTTTAGAGCTGACCAGCTGCTTTGTTGATGTTTTCACTTTGACTTTAACTGTATGCAAAAGCAACATGGACGTGTGTTCTATATTTTTTTAAACCTAGCCTTGATAATTACATAACCAAAGGTGAAACCCTGAATCTATTGTATGTTGTGGACTTCTGGAAATGTTGTGATATAGATGCACACTGAATAGGAAAAAAAATGTAAATAACAGACGTTTATACTTGTGTGTCTTAAGATGTGTTGCAGATTAGAGTAAACTGAGACTTTTTACTTTCTTTGACTGTTATGACCATCGACAATAATCATCTGTGTTCGATTTGTCCTCGCTGATACAATAATGGTCTTCATATTGTTGCGAATGCTGCTTTAACGTTGTCCGTTCTCATGTTTTTGGCTTTTTCTTTACATTTCTTTTGTTCTGTTAAATACTGCCCATTGAAAATCTCCTTTCTCTTTGATTTAACATATCGAAACATAACGTTACTGATGTTATTTGTGCAGCTTTGTCAGAGAGGCATCGGATCATGTTACCTCTGTTAGACATGCTGTATTGCCCATAAATTAAATTATTACAATAGGAAGTTTAATTTTACTTTTTTGGAAGTAGTAATAAGTTATATGACATATTTTTATGAAGACAGTGTTTTATTTTCATATATTTTCCTTTTTAAAAAATCCTTAAAATACTATGTTAACTATTACGACACTCTTAATCTTAGTGTCTGATTCATGAAAATCCAAAGTTCACATTCTTGTTTTGTTTTTTTTCAAATATTCATATCTATAATTACCTCAATAATCATATTCCTCAGAAAAGCTGTTTACTGAATGTTTCAAATATTTTCATAGTATCAGACCCACAAAATAGCCACAACAATTTTAAGATGTCAATAATGTCCTTGAGAAATTCTTATGTTGAGGATGATTACTGGAAGAGCAGATACCAACAGTTTTACTAAGAATACTTCCAATACTGGAATTGTCAAAATTGCAAAAGTATGACTTAGATTAAAATAAAATAAAATATCATTCATGTTAAGATGAAATATCATCTTCTTCACCTGAGAGTTAAAAAATTTAAAAAGAAGAGTTAAGTAAGTAAATTTTACAACAAGGATAAATCCCGTCACCACACCAACTTTATTTGAGACTTAGATGAGAAGATCAAAGCCATTCTCCTGCTACCCACAGCCATTTAGCTTAGCTTAGCATAAAGACCATCTTATCATTTTTATGAAAGTATTTTAACATTATCAATATTAAATTCCTGCCAATTTCCCTTTTAGACTTTGAGTTTTTTAACCACCTTGAAACAACATTATTAATAAGAGAGCGATATACAAGATGGTAATTAGGTTTTTGTTGATAGCTGTTAACCCATTTCCAGTCTCTTTGCTAAGCTAGGCTAACCAGCTGCTGCCTGTATTACATATTCTCTTCACGGACATGAGAGAGGTTTCGATCTTGTCATCTAAGAGTCAAGACAAAAAAAACCCCACAAAAAACACAATACGCTTATTTCCAAAAAGTCAAAGATAAAAGAAAGAAATAAATAAAAAACATAATATCTTTTTCAAGCGGTGGTTTTACTACTAATCTCGTCAGATTACATGCTGACGGAGGCCGGAGCTCTGGCCCCGAGTTTCAATTAGGAAACAGTCAGCAGGGGCCGGCCTGTGGTGAGCCCAGATGCAGGACTATCATACCAACAGCTAATAGTGGCCAGAAGCTGCACCGCAACAATACTGATAAAGTTGTAAGAGACAAATTAATCTATTTAGTCATACATTCAGTTGGGTATTAACACGAAGCAGCACAAGAGATGCAAAGCCGAAGAGTAACATGCTCACAGGTCAACACAAAGAACAGGATCAGGATCAGCATGAGAGTTGATCCTCGAGGCCGCTGCATCAAATCAAGCAGAACAAACAAGAACAAAAAAGAAACTGAGAGAATTCTGCTAAACTGGACAGTCTAACCATTTCCCTCAACCTATTAATTAATGTGAGTTATTTGGTTAGAGGCTGCAATTATGTCAAGTTGCACCGACACAGTGCCCTCACTTGAATCTGCTTTCAACCCGGAGAAGGGCAGCGTACTGTAAAGCATGAAGGGAGAGGATGATAAAGGTCGATAGGCAGATTTTGAAGCAGATTAAATATTACAAGAAAAACTAATTTATCCTGGTGTGAGCTGAATGAGAAAATAAAAAGGTCATAATCCAGAGTGATCCACATGGACATTTATCAAGATCCTAGGACATTCAGGTCATATCACGAGTGGAAAAAATATATTCAACACATTATCTAGAACTTATTCGTGCTACATGTTCCTGTAGACCTGCAGTGATAACGTTTGTGCTAACTGTCGTGATCCAGCACCGTTAATGAGTAGATTTGAAAAGCTGTGAGGGAGGTTACCAGTGAGTCTGTGTGGGGACAGTAGATAAAACACAGAACAAGGTGAGAGAAGAACAGTTTAATTACCATCACCTCTGAGCTACATTTCTAATGTCTCTCACCGTCACGGCTGCGGGCCTGAGGAGGAGGAGATTTACCCCACGCAGTTTAATCATGTTCAGTTATGCTGTAAAAAATATATATAAATAAAATAAAAGAAGAATTGAACTCATTCGCAAGACAATTCTCACTGGGGATTGATTTCACATTAAGCGGAGCCGTCCTGGTGTCCGCATGGTGAGAAACTGCTGTTCAGTTCAAGCTCACGAATTATCCGAGGCCTGAACAACTCAGAGACTCATCCAATCCTCTCTGTGCTTTCCAAGGAGCAACTCGCCAAGATTGACTTTAGGATGAATGCCTCCGCTGATCAATAACAAAGGCTTTCTTCTAAAAAACAACCAATTGACCACAGATCTAAGGCCACGCAGAACAGCCCAGTGTTAAGATTTAGTGACGTACTGAATTTAGCTCTGCTTTCAGCGTTGCCATATTTGACCGATGCACAGCACACAATCAGAGTCAGTTAATGCACGTGTGGAAAATAGGTGCTGGGGCCTAAAAGGGGGCCTAAAGCTTCACAGGTTATTTAACACTGAGATATAAATGAACAATAATAATAAAATAAGAGTTTCAACGCAGCTGTAACAAACTGGATTGTATTTTTCTTCTTTTTATTGATCATCTGCTTTAATCCGCACAATCAAATGAGGAGTAAGGAAACTGATGTAATCGTAATCAGGACGGACATGTTGATACAAAACCTACTTTTTACATATCTGAATTAATTATTCATGTGTTCAACTTGATGTAAAAATTACACTTCACATTGTACATGGCAGCATTTTAGACACTTTCTTGTGGCTCGGTTTGACATTACATACACATACAAAAATAAAAGTAAGGCACCAGTCTGAGGATGGAGCGGTGACATGCACAGTGTTAGATAACACCAGGGACCCGTTTTATGTCTTAATCTCCTTATGAACAAGGTGGCTTATGAGGAGCGCTGCAAAACTGTTGAACAGTGACGCAGTCTGAATATGTTTAGTATTCATGCTGGATATTACGTGACTTGACTGGATTTTTTGGGTTGTTTTGCACAATCTGCCTCCTGCGGAACAGTATTGGTGCTCTTTGCTGCTACAGTGTTTGCCTGGTCACATCTGTATCGAGGAAATTGTCCCGGGTAGAATTCCTATGTTTGTTGAAAGGCCTCGGTATACACAACCAATGTGAGCTCCTTACTCACGTCACTGGCTTAATAATGGGGTTATCACACGTCACTTGATCTGAGAAACACTCGATGATCATCACTTAAAGCTGTAATTTTGGTTACAGATAGACGATGACACATTCTTTCAGATATTATTACAATGATTAAATGATAATAGCCTTCATTAGCTTTAACGTCACACAGATTAAACCTGGTAATATCGGAACACCTTTAAATTTCTGGCTCAGAGTGTATCGAGGCAGTGAGGAGACTATGTTATGCTCAATCAAGAATGGGAATTAAATGCTTAAGTGCTAATCCTTAAAAGCGAATTAGCATTTCCACCAATTTAATGACGTCCACAGAGCTGATACAGCGTAGTGACGGGTGTGGTTGGAAGACAAGAGCAGTTAGACACGAACACGCCCACGTCTTGCGGTCGGAGCACAAGTTCTTGTTCCTGGAGAGTCACAACAACCTGTGATTTCAGTGCTGCCAGAGTTTCTTTGAGCAAAGCAGCGTATGCTTGCTTCAGGACTGCTTCGCCTGGCTGCTGCAGTCTTCTCAGGGTGTTAAGACAGATGTGTTAATACACCCTAAATTACAAAAGCCTTTGTCCACATGACTACATGACTCTCAAAACTGAGCTTTCAGGGAAGTGAAGTGAATTGATTGGCAATTGTTTTGATGGTGGTTTAGACATTTTTCAAGCACAAGCGCCACATAGTCTGTTCTTCAGTTAAAGATGCAAGTTTGAGCAGTTTTTTCTCAGTCAGAATACACTGTATTTGTGGTGTGCAGTGTACTGGGGACGTTTCAGTCCCAGAAGTACACTGCAGAGTCAGGGGTCCTGGTTTTCATGCTGCTTAAATTATTCCACTACATCAAGTCGTCCTCTACGCTTGGTGCAGATGTCAGCAACAGGTACCACCAGCTGCAGACCCAGACCAAGGGTCAGTCTGAGTGAGATGGAGGCAGCCCTCCAGAGATCTTGCCTGTTCAGGCTCCGTCCCCAATGTTATCTTCTGCCTTCTGCTTAGACTTATCGATCACAGTAACCTAACACGATACAGTCTTTTATCTCAACATCTCGATATCTAGCATCAATAAGGCAAAAAAAAATGTGTTGCACAGAACATCTTGCTGAACGCTGATCAAACCCTGGCAGTTCAATAAAGACTTGCTTGATGAAACAAATCGTTCATATTGATCAGACAATTCTGACTTGACAGACAAAACACTTTGTTAGGTACAACCCTGTTCAAGCATCTCAAATGTGAAAGTTTGATATCTTTAAATTTGCCATATGTGATGATATATTTTGAGCAATCTGAAAAACAACCCCTAACCATTAGACATTATTATAAAACGATGAATTCATTACTTGAGAAAATAATTGGAAGAGGTGAAAAATAATCATTACTTGCGGCTCTAATGGCAGAAAACAGGGAATTTCAGAATATTATGTTATGTCTGCTCTGTGATAAATGCTCTGTGCTCTGTAATATGGCAACATAATGTTTCATATCACTTTTGGTAATAAAAAATTCAGTGCTCAATGCCCTGAGAGCTCAAAACGCTGCATCTGAGGAAACGCATGCAAGTAGACACAAAACAAACTAACGAAGAAAACATTTTCGATAATACGATGGCACCGGTGCAGCCTGTAGAGAACAAGGTGGACTAACACGTTTGACAACATGCAGATAACATAAAGCACAAAATATACAGAAGAATATTAGTTGTGCTCTGTGATGTTTCATGTTATCATATTGGTGAAGGTGTTGTTTCTTTAATTGCACTGCATTGACTTCTCAGGGCAGCTGCAATTCTTGCACTTAAGTATGAATGAAGCAAATACTCCGTTTAGAAGAACAGAGGCTGAGTTGACTAGATGCTGTGTACTTTGACTGTGGTCACAGCTGCAGCAGATATTGACATACTTCCCTTCAATCAGCCTCCAAATGAACAAGCGGGGAATCACTGAGTATGTATAACTCAATTTGTGACGATATTGTACATGGAAATCTACTTTTCCCCACAATTCTTCGGATTAATCAATCCACGAAATGATCTGCAGTTAGGTCAGAGAATCTTAACAGTGAATAAACTCTTGATAACTTTGTTTTAGTTTCTCGACTTCACTCCACAAGAGCTCGATGAAGGACGGCCACTGTGTGCGACATTGAAAATGAAAGGATGGGATTCAAACCCGTAATATTCAGGTGTCTATGCAAGCTGGTGCAGTTTGGTCAGCCGACGCCACGGTCACATTTACACGTTGAAGTGCAGCATATCTACATTAGTCATTATGGTTCACACAGTCGTGTCACCTGCAGAGAGGTCGACTATCTGCAAAGCTGTTGCAGCGCAGATGCAGTGTGGTGGAAACTGTTTTCCAGGATGCTCTTGGTGGTATCAAGGGACTGAGGTTGCATTTGCTTTCAATGTTTCTGCTTCACGTACGTGTATGCTCAATATCCAAACTGTTCATCCCCTGCTGCTTTGTCTTGACTTAAAACAAAAGGAAGTAAATCATTATCAATCAGCGACAATTACTATTAATGACCATGTATAATATTTCTACAGTTCAGGTGTTGAGAAATATCCATGTGAGGTTTTGGCCAGCCTTGCTTTTATTCTGCATGATGCTTTGTTTTGAGAAAAATGCATCCGAACCCAAGGTATGTTTGTATTTCTTTTCCCGAGGGTGCTCCTCTCCTTCTCTCTCACCCTCTCTCTCTCTCTGTATCTTCGGAGCGTGTCACTTCTGACCTTAATCCTATTTTTTTTTCTCTTTTGTTTGTTTTTTTGTTTTACTTTTTGGTAAACCTTCCAACTTCTGGATTTTCTACATTCATAACATTTTGTAGACAGCAATATGAGATGTGATTGAAAAATGGAATATGTGCAATGTTGATTAAAGAAAAATATAATATATTCAATAAAAATTCAGAAAACAGAAGTGTTTTGAGATATTCTTTTTGACAGCTGCATTAGTTATACATAATATTAACTACATCTCACTTATAAACCTGCATATTAATACTGTAATGCTTTCTTGTTTATCATGTGCTTGTGAATCATGTTTTCTTATGTATTTTTTAGTTTTTTTATATTCAACAATGATGTTTTTTCTTCAGTACAACGTCCATATGATAGGACAGTTTAGTTCACCTGCACCAGCTAACCAGTGCCCTGTAAGACTCATATTTTAAAGGAGACCGTTCATATTCAGGTTCATACTGTTCATATTCATTCTCTTAATTAGTCGTATTACTTGAAAAGGTGTTCATGCTGTAATGGTCAGAAAATCACTTTCCTCAGACTGTCTATTGCTGCAGCTCCTACTTTCAGCCTCTGTCTGAAACACTTGGTTTTAGCTCCCGTCTCCCAATAAAGGCCAATTTGCTCTGATTGGCCGGCTCGCCTACTCTGTTCCCATTGGTCTGATGGGGTGTTTCGAGAGCAGAGTTTTCTATGAGGGAGAGAAGCTCCGATTACTGTGGACTTCAGGCTTTTTAACTTTGCAGACCTTTTACATACACAACAAACCTATATAACAAAGTAGAGGAAAGAAAAACAGAAACAGCATGATACGTCTCATTTAATGCATTTTTCTATCTGTGATGTGAAAACTGAATATTTCCAATCTTCACTCCAGGCAGCGATACATTGGGATGTACCTGCATCTGGTTTAAAACTAGTTTGAAGTACTACGAACATCAGCACATTGAAAGAAAAATTAAATGCACTTGCAGTTGAATTTTGAGACAAAATGCTGAGTTGCTTCCTGCAGAATGATGCAGCTTTAAAAAACTGATTTGATTTGACTGAGTCAACAGCTTCTCCACTGCTGGTTAGATTCAAACTTCAGGGGAAGCCCTGCTCTAACTTTAAATGTGCTTTTTTCAGCTGCGTAGTAAATGGTAAAAAGTGTTGCTAGAGAGCACAACCCATCATCTGCTTCTAAAGGACTTTCATCACCTCTCAAATAAAAGATCCAACGTTGTTTAACCTTGAGGCGAGGGTGGAATCACCAGCGTTATTAAAATCCAGATCAAGTCTTTATAAAAGTAGTGTTATACTTTTCTCATTTCTTGCAGCTCAGAAGGTTGTGATAGCGGTTTCGCTATAATTTATAAAGACAGAGAGAAGCAGGTCAGTCTCTTCTCTGGTCAAGCCATGGTTCCTTTGATTAGCTCAACCACAGCGAAAGCAACACAAACGTGTCGTTCAATACATTAGTATGTTTATTATTACCTCGGTCCATTCGTTTGTTTGATTGGTTCATCAGAAGGATGACGCCAACACTACAGGATGGATTTCCATTAAACCATTAAACCTGGATCTACACAAACGGACAGTTGCTTCACTTTCTTTCATTTCATTTCATTTTCAACAGTTTCCCATGAAATAACTGACGAATGTTGATGAGAGAAAATCAGGCATATTCACTGGATGATCTACGTGTATATTCAATTTGGTGCAAATCAAAATAAAAATCCAGATCTAGCAGATTTAAATGTTTTAATACTCATGTCATATACTTATATATATATATATATATATATATATATATATATATATATATACATACAGTATATGCATATACTGATGTAATCCAGTCCTGGTGTCAGCATGTAAAGAAGTTAATTTGTTAAGACTCAGCACATCCACCTGGCTCTTTTGTTTTCTGCCAGTTGAACTGTTGGGACATGTTTATGAACATTAGCTTGTGTCCCTCGGTCAGAATCCGCTCAGTCAGCAGAGGCTGAGTATCATGGTGACAGAACGTTTTCATCCACAGTGGCCTTTTACGGTGGCTGCTTTTGAAACCCGACGCCCGAGCCGTTCATGTTTGACACTGTTTAAATATTTTAAATGGGTCCGTTGTGGTGCAATTACGTGACTCTTGGACAAGCACCAGTTCATCCATCAAGCTGGTGGTGGACGCGCTGCAGCCGGTTTGTGCTCTGCCTCCTCGCTGCGAAACACAACAAGTCCTGTGAGGATGTAACCTACTCTCCTTCAATAAAACCTTCACGGACAATAATAAACGTTATTCATTAAGTTTAATGTCTCACAATCATTTTAGAAACTAAAGGAGGTTGTCATAAGTGCGTTGAGCGTGACAGTGACCCTGAGAGCATCAATGTATGACTCTGGGGTTAGTTCACACTGAGAGAAAATTAGACCAGCGTGAAGATATATATAGCAGCTCACCCTTTACTGCTACCTCCACAAAACCAGACAAGGTCCATGAGGTCTGTCCTCCACAACCACAGGAGCAGAGACACACACTTTAAAGAAACACTAACAAGCAGTAAGTGCTGTATCTGCACCCAGACATGGATGACTGCTTCCTTCATTGGGAGTGAACCTGAAGAAACAGTGATGGGGAACATGTCATTTACTGGTTTGCTCCTTTTGTCGTAATTTCAAAAACAGAAAGTGTGAATATAGAAGAAGTGTAGTTGGACTTTTGCCATATTTAAAATGATTAATTTACTATTATAGTTTAAACTAGTTTTTAATTTTACAGTTTGAGAAAAGTGTTGTTTCTGTTTTGGGTTGACTTCAGGTGGAGGTGGTGTGTATGACTTTTTATTGTAGCATCCTGAGGTAGACATGGGGACAAACCTCCAGGCATGCAGCAGACCTGAAAGAACAACTCTCATTTGATGTGCTCTTGCTTCTTTCCCACCGTGTTGTACAGCGTCTCCACAGCTTCCACATTTTACTCGTTCAGAATTAGTTATGTAGAGTAACTGCAGAACGGCCGTGAGTGGTGTTGCGTGCATTGCGCTCCACAATATTAGAGCATACATGAGACAGGAATCCAAAAAGTCCTGTAGTAGCAGTTACTGTTGTCCTCAGGAAGCTGACCATCCTGATTACTCTTGATTAAAAAGTCATAGTTTCTAAAAATCCAATCTGAAAATAAAATACTGCATTGTATAAAGTTTCAGTGAGAATGATTCTTTTTCGCTCTTAGTTTAATTTCAACTAAAACATCCAGACTGAGGTAAACAAGTCAGAGTGCTGCCACAGCAAAGTCTCAGCTTCACACTTGTCTCAGCTTCTGTTGCCTCTGTCAGAGTCTGCTACTGTCTCCCAGGAAAAGACCCCATCACTCAGAGGTGTAAGAGGACACCTGACATGGAACAATATCTTTGGCACATGCTCGGAGGCTGCTCTCATACATCCATGCCAGTGAATTTGGCGTTCACCGTTTCCCCTCTGCGTGGAAACCCAACGCCACCACACTCGACGCTGCAGGCCCCTGAAACCCAATCGGCCAAATCCCAAAAGGTACCTGCCCCTAGCGCCGAGCGTCGCATGGCTGCGGATGGAAAAGTTGTCAGCAACAATTGTGCTCGCTGCGATAGACAAACTGTTCTTTTACATCCAGAAAATATCAGCGGGCCTTGTGCCAGACAAATCCAGCTCAGGCCACCTCCTCAGGGGAACATTTACCAGCTTCTGCACTTAGTTCCAGTGGCGCTGACCTTGGATTTACTCCCCTGGCATATTCCTTTCACTGTCAATTTATTAAATTTGACAGTCACTGACATTGGATAGACGTGTTGTCAAGGAAACATATATTTGTCTGTGTCTGAGATGATAGATTTATATAGTATGGTATAGTGTGATGGAGGGACCTATCGAACAACGTGAGAGATAAGTCCTAACAAACTGCAGCAGTAGATCAATTCTCAGGAATCGTGAGGAAAAGCGAGCTGGACAAACAGATGGGAAACACCACCGTGAGACTACATCACCCAATTCCCATCAAACCATCAGTGATTTCAGTTGGATTTATTTCGCAGCCCAACAGCTGCTTTGAAGTCCGGGGGATTAAGCAGCTTGTTAGGTTTCAAATCTCTCTGCACACAAAGTGAGAGGAACTCACTGTTTGAGTTGTCAGGAACACTGTTATTAATCTGATAAGACTTTCCAAAGTGTGAATTCAGCCTGAATGTGTTTCTCCTTGCAGCCTTCTTGCAAAAACACTGAGGAAATAGATACTAGTCAGACATTTCTGGTTTCATAGGAGCAGTTTAATCCAAATATTAAAGATGATTTTATTCTTTTTCACAGCAACAGAGGCTTTTGGGGTTCAATATTTTTTAAAAGTGCCAGTGCCTTGTCAAAATGTCAAATCTCAAAGCTTCCCTCCGCCCAGAATAGAGCCTCTGACAGATCTCCATCCATCTCTGACACTTGAAGGTGTGATGGAAGAAGTTCAAGGGTCAATGTGTCCAAAACAGGCCCAGGTCTGGACTGGCATCTGTACTGAACAGGTCTGGCATCTCGGTGTCAGGGCCTCCCACGGCGAGGAGGTGTATCTTTTCTGCCCATCATCTCTGCTGTCTCCAAGGTAAGGTGGAGGAGAGTCTATTCCTGTTTAGAGACTAAAAAATGTGTTTTCTCATGTGGTAAAGGAGCCTGAGCAGGTGACGTGGCGTGTCCCTTTCCACCTCGCTCATCCCTCCACCGCCGGCCAGACAGAGCGTTTCCCCCACACACAGCTTCCTCAGACTGTGATGCATGTTAATCGTCGTACAGGCGGGTCACCACTGAGCACTCCAATGCTGCAGCGCGTCCATGAATAGGAGCTCAGCTCACTCTGTTTAAGATTGCACAAATCAGTCACCACCGGCGAAGCACACTCCCTCTCAGACAGAGAGAACAAATGAGGCACTGACATCATTGACATCTGAATTAGTCATGTGATCGGTCTCGCGCCACTCGTCTGCAGGAGATCAATCGAAGTGTATTCCCCAAACTCCAGATGGATGCTGGGAGAGGAGAAGTGGATAGTAACTTTGGGAGAGAGCGGATCGGAGGGAAGGGGAAGGGAGGGTGTTTTCAGTTTTGAAAAGCACTTGGGTGAAGTGTATGAAGGGAAATTTCTGTTTGTTGTCATGGTAACAGGCAGTGTGGTCTGTGGCAAAAACATATCCCTAGCATAGAGGCTTGATCAGGATCCAGCGGCGGCTCCTCGCTGCACAGCTCTCCTCCTCCTCCTCCTCCTCCTCCTCCATTTTGAACGCTGATTGTGTTGCAAATGTTGAATGATCCGTGATGCTCCGACTCACATGGAACACACAGATCAGTCGAGCCGAGTGGAAACGGAAAGAGATTCTCATGTAGAACACGGCTGTACTACAATCAGGGTGGAAGTATAGGCTTCATAAATGGGAGGTGAGTCATTGGGGTTTATTTTTATAGTGTGTGGGGTTTGAATGAAACGTTGCGTAAAGGTGAGAGGTTAAAAAAAGATGTCAGCAACATTTACTGTAAGGGTGAAACAGAACAATGTAAGAGGCAGACTTGAAGAACCATGAAGGATTAAAAGCACGTAGATATAATTCATATGATTATGACCTTCGTTGGTGTAAGAGTCTTCTGTAGACACTTTCCTCCGTGGAGATTTTGACATACCCTCAAATTCTGCAGATTACATTTGCACGTCTGCAGGGCTGGTTGATTGCAACTGGATTTTATTCCTACAGGGACTGAACATTCATCGTGCTTACTCTTGCTTTCCGGTGATAATTTGCAGGGGCTCATACAAGCAAATGCTCAAGACACTATATATTCATGACCTGTTAAAAACCTTGCTAAATGAAATTATTCACAATACATCTGAGAGTTTGGATTACTCCTGAGATCATGACAGTTTGAAGCATTTAAGAATATTATTTACACAAGATGGAAACCAAGAAAGAACGCTTTTCGAGAAAACGGATCGAGAGAAAGGGGTGGATCCAGGAATTCTTAGGCACTTTCTTTTACGTAGCGAGAATTTGTTATTTTCCCAGGACCCTTAAGAAAAAAATCTGGTATGTTTAGGGGACTTATATCTATGAGTGTGTGTTATTTGGCAGGGCTTGATTGCATGAAAGAGGACAACTGGGTCTTGGTGGAGATTTGTACCATTATGGTTCCAATAGGTACCATGTGTGGCCCTTTGGTTATTTCACAACAAAGTGTCATATAAATAATATCCTGGTATCCAAGTGTGCTTTTTCTCTCTGTTGAATAAAAACATTTATGTAGTATTATCTATTGAATAATGGTGGATTAAGTTAAGTGTAACACAGTCACTCTGAGGTTGAAACTTGACCACACACACAATTTTGTGAATGTAAATGTTTGTGGTTCACCTCAGCTCTCACCCTGTGTGATATAAATACAGGGATAATATATGTGACAAACATAAAGTCTCCAAGTCTCGGCCTGGAAATGGAAAATAACCTGCCAACTGTCAAAATTGGGATTAAGTTTATGTTAGGATGGGGATTAAAGCATGGAATTAGAAACAGACAGGGGTTCAGGTTATGTTTAAGGAGTGACTGTTGTCAGTGGAGGTCAATAAAGTGTGAGACAAGACGTGTGTGTGTTTTTATGGAGGAGGAAGAATGAATCAAAAAGCAGGGAAGCCGCCTTGTTTGTCTACAACGATGCAGCGCGAGATCTGGGACTCACCACGTTTGAATCTGACAAGTTTCACTGTGACTTCACTGTGAATGAAGAGAACAGAGAGATTCCTACACTCCAGAAAAACACTCAGTCTTGCCTCTGCCTCATTCTCACACTCTCACACACACACACACACACACACACAAACAAGCAAAGACAGTGAGATTGAATAAAGAAAGCACCATATGCAGATGTAGCATGTGCCTGCCCTTCGCTCTTTGACTGTAATCCCCTGTGCAACCAGTGCTGCAGAGTGACTGACGTCTGCTTTGATTCTCTGTGAGGAAAGCCACACACCTCCCTTTCCTTCAAGACAACACGTCTAAAATTAGCACGACCTTTTTAAATATATTGTTTTCCTGGCACAAAAATAGAAATAAAAATGGCTCGCAGGGAAACAAAAGCCTTCCTCTGATTCTCAACATCACACAGTCTGCGCCTGGGAGCTCAGGCTTTGCATAAAATGAGCATTGATAAATTTAGCAGCGCTTACGTAACTCACGCTCAGTTTGAATGTTACTGATGAGGCAGAAAAAGACGCTCGTTTCATTTCTGCTACCGTCTGCCGATGATTTTTTTGCGGGAAACGTGCAGGAAGTTACCCCTGCAGGCTCCGCAAGAACGTTCACCTCCACAAACCCCAGAGATTCTGTCAGTGTGTGTTGCGGAGTTAAGCGTGTTCCGATTTCATTGTGCAGAACACAGTGCAGAGTGTTAATATTCAAAGAATCTTCACCAAAGAACTCTTGTTTTACAAATAGCTCTGACAGTAAAAGAATAAACTCTGTCAGTTCTGCAGGATGTGTTCTTTTCTCTTCACTGCGTCCGCAGACAAGAAACGCGCAGATGCACTGAAGCATAATGGTAAGAGAAATCCATCACCCAGCGTGTTAGCGAGAGGACAAACCGCTCTTATTCACTTTGGATGGACGACGTTGTATCAATTTGAATATCACAGTAGACAGTCACAGCCACGGAGCCCAGGACTGTATTAATTCAAGAAAGAGGTGCTGCATTTCAGTCTCGCACACACTCCTGACTTGGCTCCTGTGTTCGGCGGCGAGGACAGACGGGGGAAACAATCAGCGCTGCAGCCAAGTGGATGTCAGTTCATCTCATCAGCAGGAAGAAATTACCTGTCTCCAGACTGTTGCTTAGCTGCTTCTCTGCTCCACAGCAACATCCAAAGACTCGAGGGGAGAACATACTGAGGGGCTGCACACAATCTCTTCCAATTCTCCTCTGGCAAAATGACCATCCAGCCATGCCAAATGTGGATCAGGAGCAAGAGAGAGATGAGCATAACACGGGCAAAAGGAATTCTGGGTAATACAATGCCAGTGATAAGCCTGTAGATACTTCTCTGTCCATTTTGTTCAACATGAGCAGACACTGTGATGGTTGTAGGCCCACTGAGCACTAGGTGGAAAGGACGGGCTCTCCACCCGCTACTTGTGATGACGTAACGTCGGCAGAGCAGCAGCAAAGTGGAGCAAGAAGAGACAGTTCTTCATGCTGCAAAGAAGCTTTAGCAAGAAAAATATGCAACACAACCTGTCGTGATACAGATAATTCCTCTTTGTGGTCAGCAGTGTGCAACAGAGTTATCAATACAAATGCACTGTTGAACTCTGGGTTAAACCCAAACCACTATTCAGCTGTTTTATGTCAATTGAAAATAAAAATAACATGCAGGGGATTGAAATCCAAATAGTAAGTGACAAGGACATTTGACTTTGTGAGTGTTGGTTAAAAACAGAAAACTGAAGAAAGAAAACTTGGGTTTATTATTTACGAGGTTTTAATAAGAAAAATCAAACCAAAAGTATAAATATTTGCTTAAAATTAATCTTTGCACAAAACAGATATGCAATATTAATGTATCCAAATTAGGGACATTTTATAAGGTAATTAACGACGATATTAATTAATCCTGCTGCACTTTTACATGGATGAGCCCATCATTCCAAGTGGAAATCGTTGTGTGCATTCTGAAATAAATGGCTAATAAATGATGAGAGAAAGCCGGTGAACCCGAAGCTGCCGTAAACATACAGCAAACCTGGGACAGATGTGCTGTCACGAACACAAATTACGTTATTAATCTACTCACAGATCTCAAAGTGCCAGATAAACTTGATTACGTGCCGTAACGCAGTGACGGGCCGCCACTCCAACTTCCCTCCTCCTGATGAAATGTGAAGGACGTGGTATGTCAAACCAAGGCAGATGGAAAATGCAGTCCTTGAAGCCCACTTTACTAATTAAAGTCTAATGATATGTGATGTTAAAATCTCGTCCCAGGCCATTTTTCGCCACATGTCTGGGTAAAAAAGAATCACGACCTCTGGCTTCCACAGATGCTGTTACTAAACAACAAGAGGTGGCCTTTCACTCTATTTCCTCCCTGCATGTTGGTGATGAAGTGAATTCAAATGATCATTAACTTTACAGTCCAGCTCCCATCATGTTGCACCTGCACCAAATATCAGTAGAAATCATCTTAATGAGATAATGTGGATTATGAATTAAGTGATTTACAGGAATTTACTGAATAGTTGTGGTGCAAGTCTAAAGAAGAAGCAGTTTTTCCACATCTTGCATTTAATTTAGTCAACACATTAGAAATAAAGGGACTGAAACACAATTTCAGGCATCAGCAATGATAATACATGACAAGGTGTCTTCATAACAGAACAGATACAGCTGAAATGTAGTATATTTTCTAGGGAGATTAAGCAAAATGCCAGGATTTATTTCGGTTTTTTAAAGTTCACAGAGCAAAACTCACTAAAAAGTAAAAAATCTGGCGTCTGGGAAGCTTCACTCAATGAAAATAACCCACTTGTGCTCTTTGTCCCTTGAAAGCAACTGGTAGTTATCTTCATATGTTCAGGGAGCGTGCCCAAGTGCTCAGAGTCTGGAAGACACTCGCCTCTAACCTCTCCAAGCTGTTTGAAATCAAGCTGCCCTGCTCGCCTGTTACACTCAGTCTGAATGACTTGACAACTTTGGTGCTTAACTCTGACTAAAAAAAAAAAAACAAGCTGTTTGCATTTAGATTGTTTTCTGAATCATATATTTTCTGTAGGTGTATCTGTTTGTATTTTCATATTTTTTCAGTTCATAAAAACAAACTGACCACAAAAAATGTCTTCCCAGGAATGAATGGGCATGAAACAAGTGACTCATCAGCTTCAGTTCAACTGGAAATCTGTGTGCATTCTGAAATAAATGGTGAATAAATGATGAGAGACAGCAGCTGAACCCGAAGCTGCCGTAAACATACAGCAACCTGGGACAGATGTTCTGTCACGAACACAAATTACGTTATTAATCTACTCACAGATCTCAAAGCGCCAGATAAACTTGTGGCGTAACGCAGTCACAGGCAGCCACTCCAACTTCCTGTTTGACATCAAGCTGCCCTGCTTGCCAATTCTTTTCAGTTCATAAAAAAATGTACCACAAAAAATGTCTGACAGTCTGAACCTTCCAAAGAATGAATGGGCACGAAAACAACTGAATCATCAGTTTAAGGAATGAGACGCTGAACTGGAAAAATATCTGGGTCCGAGCAAAATTGTGCAAATAAAAACATGAAGAGATGAGTTAAGGTGCATTTCAGGAACAGACATCCAATCACTGAACCCAAAATGTAAAGAGGTATTTGACATATGTCAATAAATTATGCAGTGTGTACTATTACTGCAGAAGTCGCTGCAGCAGTAATTCAGTATATGGATGGCTCACAGTGTATAAACACTGAGGTTTCTGGGAGAAAATCGGCCCTTTGTTGTCAACACTTAACCAAGTCTACATTGTTAAGCAGCAAAACATCTAGAAACCAATTAAATAAAGGACGCGGTGCCTTGGAAAGAGCACAGAACCTATTCGATTCACTGGAATGGGGAAGTGGTCTCAGACTTTTGGACGCCGATGTTTGTGTGACACCTCCGTACAGATGTAATACAGAGTTTTCTACCCTGTGGTGTCAAGCTCCACCAGCTCAGAAGCTGTGAAGGACAGGAAGCCCTCCTGTTCATACTGACACCACGCATCACAGAGAGAAGGGGGAAAGAGACAGGGAGAGGATGACACCCTCGCAGCCATCACCCCCTCGTTCACTGGTATTATATATATATATATATATATATATATGTATATAGAGAGAGAGCAGGGAGGGGTGTGTGTGCTGCAGCGTGCTGTACGCCTGCAGCCGACATGACCCTGCCTATCTCCACTAAACCAAACACCAATACACACCAACTTCCTGCCGGCTGGAAGCTTTAATTCATGCACACCAACAAATGCAGGCATTCACTGGCTGTTTGGTGAAGCTAAGCCCTTGTTATAATGTGCACACTGACTCCCCTTTCTTTCATTATCTCCTATGTCTTTCTGCACTTGTGCCCTTTCGCCTGCGAGGCCTGTTCCGACAATGTCAACAAACATTTGAAGATGTGTTGTTCATGTGCATCTTCTACTTCGAATCAACAAATAAATATTTATGTGAGCAGTAGCGACATCTGCAGCGTAAATCCATTACTGGAAGAAATCAATCTCTTTCCCATACTTACCACTTAAACAGTGCACCATTAAAATTGCTGTTCATGTTTAAATAACACCACAAATGTTTACGCTCGTTATGAATTGCTTTATATTCTTGGATGTTTTCCTGTCATATAGTTCTGCTCATTTAGATTCTAGTTGAGTTCTTATTTTCTGATCCTCCTTTACTATCGAAACCAATTTCTCTGCTGCAGCAGTGACAGAGTTTCCCCAGAGGGATCAATAAAGTTTCATCTCGTCTTCTCTGCACAAGCATCAGTAAAATTGGGAACAGGGAGGTGACCGAGAGAAGCCCTGGTACTTTATGTCCTATATGTTTGTATATGAATAATTACCCACAGAGAGTCATCACCTGAGTCTGCAGTTTTACCTCATTGCTCAAACTCGTAAATTCTGTTCTCATAATGTCCAAAATTAAGCAAGCTGCTGTTTTCATTGAAAATTTTACATGAGCTGCTCAATGACAAAGTTAAAATCTGAATATATATATGAAGACACTGCGACATTTAGCTGCTACAGCAGTCGGACTCTGTCATCAGGAGTTGATCGAGACCAAAAGCAGAGCAAAGAGACAACGACTGTGACCAGAAATGAAACTCCAACCGCTCCATAACTGGAACTGTAAATAAACATGAATGCTGACATTGTTTGCCAACGCGTTCACCATCAAACAGGCTTTTTATATTGTGGGTCTTCCCTTTTATTTTATTTCATCGCGTTTGTGTTTTTTTTTACAAGATGTCATTTAACAATTTGATCGTGAATGAATCAGCTACAACAAATTCTATCTGCTAATAGGCTGTTGGCAATCCACAATTTATTGAATTATCAGAACCATTTATCTGGCGGTAAAAGCCCTCACAGTGAGTAAAAGAGAACAAATGGTTCTACACCCAAAAAACTAAAAGATACATATATTGCATATATACGTTTTTAAATCTGGCCAAAAAGAAATTCACTTGTTTTAGTTTATTTTTCCATTAAATAAAATGCAGAGGAAAGTTTCCTGATTTTAATTGTGCAGGCTTCCGATTTCTCAGCTGACAGTTTATTGTATCAATGATGAATAGGATTTAGCAAAGGCCAGAGAGATTAAAGACTAATTGAGGACTGCCAACAAAAATGAGTTGGCACACTACAAAAGTTTTCAGAGGCGAGCTTCCAGCTGCCTTCTGTTCCTGCTATTGATCATAAGAGGAGACAGACTGGCAGGATGTAGTGATGCTGTGCTGATCCAGGTCCCCAGACTGGCTCTGCACAGGAATTCATATCTTTGCTGGAGTATTCATGGACCACCTAATAAGTTCGACACTGATTCTGGTTTAATTTGCTGTGTGTTTAAAGCATCATGTTGTCTTCTCGTCTGGAGGGTGACTAAAAATAAATGGAGGAATCTCAGTATTACTTTCTGTCCTTGCTTCTATATTCTCAACAACCGCTCGTCTGATCGACTTCAGACTTGGCAGGCGTTGAGCTGAGGACCCAAGGAAGCCCAGTGTTGACTGTGAAGTTTTTTTAAAGGGGAAGATCTCTGTGAGATTCCTTTTTTACATATTAGACAAGAGGAAAAAGCAAAACTATGCTACGAGGGCAGTGCAGCACCTGGACAATTAACAGTGCACACAGGTTTTTAAGAAATGTGGAACTCTACTATGACAGTATTTCCTACACAGTTAGCAAGATGCTTTCAGAGCAGAGGGGGGACAACATGCATACTAAGAGGTACTTTATAAATGGGCAATTCACTAGTTTATATACATTTTACTGTGTATGATATACTGCACGATGCATTTAAATGGAATAGTATGATGCAATTCAAACAATTTTTAAACATAAAGGGTTACATGCTCTCACTGTGAAGCATTGTCCAATAATATAATATAAGGTGCGTTTAAACACATTTGTATGACATGCTGTACTGCATTTTCAACACTGTGCAGTCATTCATTTATTTTAATTTCACCTCAAAATTAAACATTGAGAGTATAAACTTGTTTACTTGCAACGCTGAAATATCCCTGACTAACCCTCACCGAGCCGACTTAGCAATTCTGCCGCGAGGATGCTGAGAAAATAGTTCAGACTGACACATTTGACTAAGAAAACCTTAAGTAAATGGGAATGCTGTACAAATACTCTCTCGTCCAGACCTTAGTCACAATCACGGCTACACCAGTAACCATTGAGTTAATATAAATATAAAGGGAAAATATAATGATATGTATGTGTAGATAGATAGATAGATACTTTATTGATCCCGAAGGAAATTCAAGCATCCAGTGGCAGTAACATACATTGAACATACATTAGAATTGACTTATACATTAGAGTTAACTTATAACACAGTAACCATACGTAGAAATTGGATAGGATTGTAGATAGTGCTCACACAAACGATTATTCATTTTCAAGTTCTCATGAAAACATAATTAAACAGTCCTGCACACTGACAGCAGATCTCCGCTCAGAGATATGAGCTGAGGAATGGCTCCTCTGGGATTGTGTTTTAGGGGGGTGGACCTCGGCTCTTATGGTTCCTCAGCTTCAGGCCTCCACCAGACTTATGGAGGCACAGATGACGATTATCATTCCGGCCGATAAAACTGACCCACATCTGTCAGCTGCCCCTTTATGATTTGTTGAGTGAACCACAACAGCCAGTGATGAATGGACCTGCCTCCTCTGCTCAATATGAGACCGGCTGGCTCGTGGTCCAGTGCTGGGACGCCTGACAAGAATCGTTAAAGGCAAAACAACTCAAATGTCCAGTCTTTGGTAACGTTGTATTTAAAATTTCAACAAGAGAAAATTACTTTTACAATAGTGACCCTGGTTTAAGATATAGTAGTAAACGTGGAGTATAAGCATTTCAGTATATGGGAGGACAGCAAACTACAAATATTGTACTGGTATGTTACTTGTGTATTTCCATTTTAGGAGATTTCACACTAAATCAAAACTGTACATTTAATATAAATAAACTCATCTAAATAACTCATTTGAATAAATGAAATATAGTTTTCTAAATCTGGAGAAAGTGGAATTCTTCGATTTATCCTTAACAAAAATGTAAAGATGTCTTAGAGGTTAAGATAACATTTTTCATCAATGTATAATGTATAAATGTACCATGCTTTTATTGGGTTATTATAAGGGTTTGGGAGTTAAATATAAGAATATTAATTGATATATATTTATACAATTTACATATGTTTTAAGACATTTCAAGTCAAATCTTTGAAAAATGCCTGTTAACAGTTAAATGCAGGGTTGAATCTTATAAATTGTTATGCTGTATATTATGTTTCCATATTGTGATCAACTATTAAAGAAATTATCAGTAAAGCAGGCTACAACTTCGCCCTAAAACATATTTATCTGTCAAATTAGATCTCATCAATTCCTGCAGTAAACATGTTTTCTCCAAGACAGGTTGAAAGATATTTTTTAAAGAAGAGAACTAAGAGAATTTACAGTGAAAGCCCATCAAACTTGCTCATCCTCCTCATCTCTTAATACACTGAGGCTGAGCTGCCTGTTGGACTGAAGTGGATTCCCCTTAGGTACTTTTTCTGCAGCGTGACTAAGTCCCTGTTATTTCTTCCCCCAACTACAACAACAACAGCTTTGGTTTGCTTTTTTGAACAAAGAGAAGAAGAAAAAAACACAGAGGGCAAACTAGTGAATAGTAGCAGTGGGATGATCTGTGGATCACCTGCGGGCGGCTGCCTCCACGTGTCGCAGTTGTGTTTTGGCTCTAGGACGTCTGTGTGCGTGGCATGGAAAAACACAAAGTTCTTAAAATAACAACCGTCACAGACACTGCTGGTAGTCCCAAAGTCCCAAACATGGCTGGGGACAAACTGCACGAGTGTCTGATGCAGGATGGATGTTTTCATTTACACCCCAGTTTAACAGACTGGTTAAAAAGCTTGTGTTTGGTTTTAAACAACAGACACAAAAGAGGAAGAAATACCTCAGCTCTGACCCAACCACACTCTGAAACGCAGCATTTCTCAATTGACTCATTTGGAAATTTACTTTGACACACCATATAAAACTTGGGTTAATCCAAAGCTTATGGTGACGATGATGAAGGAAAGATGGAAAACCAACATTTTCGGTTTCACACACATATTACTGTGTGCTAGTTGGCACAAAAGAGATGGTCTAACTGCAAACTGGCAGCTGATAGTGTGACATCATTCAGCCACATCTGTTAACAGGTGAATGCATTGCTGCTCATAAACCAGTCCAAACTACAAAAATGCTCTTATAGCTTATATCAACATGAAATTTGACTAGTCTCAGTTTAAGCAAATAGAAACAAGTACAATTACAACGACTGCAATATTTTACAAAGAACCTTTCTGTTATTGCACATTTTATTACTTCATATTTTGTATTATTATTGAGTCTTTATTCCCTAACTGCTTCTTTATTGAATGGACCGTACCATTTAAAGTTGTTAACTTGATTGCAGTGATGAAACCAGAGTAACAATAAACATCTTGAATCTAGATGTTCTTGTTTTATGTGGTTGCACTTTTAGAAATGGAAAAATGAATTACTCACACTGCAAGTCAAGAAAAATGGGAAAAACGTGCCAGAGAGCTGAAAGCTGATACTCACACGGTCTATTAACTGGAATGAATATTGATGTTAAAGCCTGAAGTATATAGCAATTGAATTCATAATTAATTAATACCTCAATAAAATGCATAGATATATCGCCCTAAAAGAGCACTGGAAAACAAAGAGGACTTGATTTGCAGGAGCTATATGGGTCAAAAGTTGCACGTGTGTGTGGTTCACTATGACAACACAGCATGGTAGACAGATTCAAACTGATCACGAGACCTGACTTGTGTCACATCCAAGTACAGTGCACGTCCCCAACACTTCCCACTTTGCGAGTCGTCCCTGAGATTCCAGCGGCGCCCCACATGCCCCAGAATCAACACGACAAGCTGTTGATCACTTCTGGTCATTTATCTGTCAGGGTCCGCCCAAGTGTCAAGCACGGTGAGGACGAACGATTTCCCACGACTCAGTCACACAGCCACCTCCAGCTTTCTGGCTCAATGGCTGTCGGTGGCTCAGCGATCACAGTTTCAGGCTTTCTGACTCATGCACTTCAGTGCAGGATGATGTCACTCCGCTCAACAGAGGCAGTTTCATCTGACAACCAACACAGTCATGGTAAGTGAGAGGTGGGGGTGAGAGAGTGAGGCTCAGGTGGGGGTGAGGGAGTGAGGTCCAGAGGTGAGTATTTGGTTTAATGACTGAAATTTGATGATGATATCATCACATTTTTTCCTGCTTCTTCAAACGTTGCTCACTATCAGAGCTTCAGGAGCAGAATGTTTTAAAGTGATTAAAAACATCATGTGAGTTTCACATTCTGTCCAGATATAAGTTTAAATACCAGTTGGAAGAAGAAAACACCATGGCAGCATCCATGAAGCAATGTTTTTTGAGTTTTCTTGCTTTCCGATTGTTTTTGTCTTCACTGCATTCATGTCTCAAAGTTGTCTTACATAGATTGACAATGCATTTGTGTTTACAACACAAACAATGTGTCCCTCACCAACTCCAGAGGTGATTGGCTGATCAGATACTTTCGAACTGCATCTTAATAACAGATACAGTAACACCTTGGATGTGTGAATGGGGTGTTTCCTGGTGGATCCTCTGATTTTCCATTGACTTGATTTTGTCTTAAGCTCTTTCCAGACATCATACATGCATCATGCTTCTTTTAGGTGCCACCAACAGCATACAACACCGGGGGTCTCTTACCTGATTGTGCTTAATACAATCTCCTGACGCAGCTAAGTGGGCTTTTGCTTATAATACAGTCCTAATGATCTGACTAACAACAATACTGGCAGGGAATGATGGAGGGTTTATTTCACAAACTAAAGAACTACACAAAATCTAAACAATATGCTATTTAATGACCAAATTGAGAAAAACTGAGAGGTGCAAACTTGAATTGCAGTAAGAAACTGAAAAACAGAGACAACAGGACGATGAATACAAGCTGTGATTTTAAATGCAAATCAGATTCTTTCACATTGTAGCTCGCTGTCATATTTTTTAATGACAGTAATTCTGTGTTGCAGTTTATGGTGGCTGGTTTGTGAACTGAATGTAATTAAAGCGGGAAAATGCATTTTAATAAAATGGACAGAATAATTTACCCTGCTGAGCTGCCTCAGTAGTTTGTTAACTCAGACGTGTCTCTTCACAACACACTGGACTCTCTGTGCAGGCGTTCGTTCTGGCCAAAGACCAATCGATTTTTGTAACGATGAGTGGCCAGTGCCCAGATTGTTATATCATCATTCATTGTTTCAGGCCCATACGGATTAATCTGATCACAGCAGGATAAAAATGGTCAATCAGGCTGTAATGTAGCTGTAATATTGAGTATGACATTATGTTCCAGCCCCACTAGAACAGGACGGGAGGGTGGGTCGCTGCAGGGACAGGAAGCAGATGTCCATCAGTGAAAAGTTTCATCAATCAAGAAGAATTCTCTGACAGCATCTCAAACCTGCAGAAACTTCAGACATATATTGCCTCTGCTCTTAACCGTAAGTGTCTGACATGGATAGAAATGAACTTCAGAAGTCAGCTTGGTTATCATTATTATTATAAATAATTATTACTATAATTACATATATTTCTTCATACAGTCCTATAAGTTCAACTGGAAAATGGACTTTGCCAGCTTCCATCCAGCTCAGTGGCTTTTTATGTGAAGGCTTCCCTCCCCACCCACAGACAGTTACTGAGGTCAGCTCCTGGTTATATCACTGTTTTGCAATCAATCTGATAAAACTGCCCTGTGAGTAAATTGGTCTCGTTGCCTGGGAATGTGGTTAGGTAAGTTTGTACTGTATCATGTAACAACAGATAAAAGGAGGCTTTAAAGTTTTTTTTCTGGTCAATGAATGCAATAAAAATGTCTAATAAAAATAAATAAATCATCAGTTCTAAGGAAGAAATGTTGCTTATTTCCAGAATCTCAACATATGTCAAAGTTTTCTACGCAATAAAGTGAGTAGCAAATTGTCCTCGCTGTCACACTGCATTGACATAAGTGCGGATGTCTGAACAAATAAAAAAGTGATCAAAGCTGGAGCCACGTCAGCATTAACTCCAGCGGCCCAGAGTGAAACTAACATCCTCAGATGCATCTCAATTCAGTCAGTGATGCAGCCCTAACCCATTTCTAAATGAGCGTCTGGCAGAACCCTCATTGTCAAAGCAGATAGGTTGACTGCACAGAGTCATGTGGACAAATGGTGAGGGCGTTGAGCTGCAAACGGAATGAGAATGACCGAGAGAGACAGAGGGAGACAGAGAGACGGACAGAGATGGCAGGAGGCGATGTGTTGGTTTATGCAGCTCCCACACACAGCATCTCCATATTGTCTTTTTTGTTGTTTTTGCAAGGATGATTCTGTGATGAATCACCCTGTGACCTACATCCAAGCAGCCAGGCTTACCCAAAATTAAATAGATATCATTAGTTACAGATTAGAGTTGTTTCATAGTCGATTGCTCCATTAGGGAGGAGGCTCCCACTTAACTGTTGAGTTAAGGACGTGTGCTTGTGTGCATTCAGCTGCTGTTTGATTGGTTTCTCTTTTTGTTGATGTGTTTTTGGGGATTCTTAAGATAACATCAATCTCCGAATTCTATTAAAGTCATAGTTGAGTCCACTTTAAAGTTCAAACTAGATGTAATGACTTTCCAAATGGGTGTTCCTGATATGTCATGTTCACAAGAACATGTTGTCACTGCGACCTTGACCTTTTGTCTTCCACCAACAAAATCGAATCAGTTCATCTCTGAGTCTAAGTGAATATTTTTGCCAAATCTGAAACTAATTCCCACAACGTCTTCCTGAGATGTTACGTTCTGTTATTAAGTCATCTTTGATTCCAAGTGGATGTTTGAAGAAATTTCCTCAAGGCGTGATCACAAGGCAAAAAGAAAATCTGCTTTGGGAGGTCACAGCTATCTAGATCTTTGAGCTCTGACCACCAAGATTGAATCAGTTGATTCTTTACTCCAACTGAACATTTGAAGCAGATTTAAAGAAAAACCCTCAACATCTGGACATGTTCACAAGAAAAGGATAGACAGACAACCCGAAAACGTAATGCCTCCGGCCACTGGCTGTCGCCGGCATGGGGGCATAATAAAACATTACATTTAATTCACCCCCAAATGTCAAAAGTGTAGTCAGCTATCAGATTATTATTTTATTCCTTTTAATTTGACGTCTAGTGGTCTTTCTCTTAAACTCAGATAAACTGACCTTTTCCATTTGAAATCTAACTCACGTGAAACCTAGAAGAAGGAGATTTATTAAGTGGATTTTAAACTAATTCAACAAACAAATCAAGAGGAGAATAAAATCACAACTTCCAGACTCACTTGACCCAAAAATATCACAGCACTTGAGCCACTGGTAAAATGATGTTTTACAGATAATCTGAAAAACTTACATTAAACTGTTGAGAAAGGCACGTTAAGCCTCAGCCTCAGAATCTGAGCAGCGCACTCTCATTTCAGGACCAATGAATTATCATAATGAGCCGCTCATGGATGTCAATGTCTATGTATGACAAACATGCTGCTCCAAGCCTGCCTGAGGCGTCGCGTACATATACACTGCGTATCTTCGTGTGAGTCCACTTTACCGTTGACTGAGTAATTCGGTGCAGTGCGCACTCCTAGAAAGTCATTTTCTCTCGCTCAGCATGGGGGGAGGAGGCTGGACTCACCCAAGCTAAAACAACAAATGACACATGAATATATCGGCTTATTTGGGAGTAAACTAAATCAGGCCACAATATATATTTTCTCGGATGTTGTTATTGTAACCCCTATGAAATGTAACTGAGGCTTGATATTTTATAATTCAACCATAAGTTTCTTAAAATGACTATAAATAAATAGAAAAGACCAAATATTTGAAAATGTAAACATAAGTGTATTATTTTTCATTTGTGTCTGTATGATAACAGTTTTTATATTTGAGCATATTGGCAAAAAACTCGCTGACACTCACACGTCTGGGAAAGGCTCACGTTGGCCGATATTAATACATAATACAACAATTACATCAGTCTTTCATCATCACAGCCAATGAGAGCGCCTCTCTGGTCTCTTGTTTGGAAAACTTGATGCCAACTCTGAGGCAGCTGATGTAGTTCAAGTTTTGTCATTTCAGTAATTTGGAGCAAGGAATTTCTGCAGAAAGCAGGAACAACTGACAGATTGTCAGTTTTCAACACTGTGTGGCTGAGACACAAGTGTCGACCTTAATACAGCCGCTGTGGTCTGGAAGGAGCTTGTAGTTCTCAGCCGGAGCCCTTTAAGTCCAGGAATGAAACAACATTGAATTTGAGGAAGCTGTGATCAAGTTTCCCCAGAGCTTCCAACCTCTTGTCTACTATTAAATCCAAAAATATATAACCGTCTCTTTCTCTCACAAGCACAAAGCATTGTTGTTTTCTTTTCACTCTGAACAGGGAGGGTAAAACGAGATACGTGTGCATAGTGAGCGAGGCTCCTTCCTGCCTCCGCCTGCACACACTGACGGGCTTCACGCAAGGTCACATGACTCAAGAGCTTCTTGTCAGATGACGAATCGCTATTACTCTGTTAAAGTCGAGATAAAACAGGAATCAGGGGGCGTTGCTGTAAGTTGGAGGCACTTTAACAGTGAGTTAATGGGATGTGAACAGTCTGACTCGTTGGGGAACTCCGAGCCGACCTGCAAATTTGCAAGGACTTCGCTAGAGCAGAACAATTCTCCAGTTTAATGTCGGACCTATGCCTCCTTTCAGTTACACTTTAAGTTTACCAGATATTTTGGACTCTGCAAACATCCCCATTGGATCTGTGAATACAGCAGAGTCCCAGCAGTAGATCAGGCCCAATGTTTCCACTAAATTTGATCAACCAAAGAAAATCTCATTTGACTGAAATCGTGCAAACTCCTATTAATCGACTTCCGACCTTAACTACCATACAGAAGGTGATTATATAACCACAAAGAACCAAGGGCAAATGTTCGGGGAACAAAGCATCACAGTTAAGCACTGGGATAGTTGGTAGAGCCACAGTGGAATCTGTAGATTCGATGAGGATTTACTGATTCAGTAAAGATATATATTATTCCTGGATCGAAAAAGAAAACACAGACAGGGAGGATAACTCATAACGACCTTTGGAAACGATACTCTTTGAAGCTATCTGTCACGTCCATAATCCTCACAAGAGCAAAGTCAGAGCGCAGTTGTGAATAAAAGGAACTGAGCTCAAACCCACACACACGCTCAACGCACACACACACATACATGTCCTCTTCCATTCCCTCAGTTATATAACCTTAATGCAACAGACAGCTTGACTAAGACATCCTGGGCCGATCTTGTGATCGCCGTTTACTTCACATGATGGGAATTCATTCATTCAACGCCATGTTGAGCTGAGTGTGTGTGTATAGAATGTGTGTGCTTCTGCCCATCTTTATTTTTAGCCACCTGTTTTACATGAAGGAAATCCACAGGTCAGTAACACAACTGAAAATTAATAAATGAAAATGCTTAATCGTTGTCAACAAAGGGACATAATTTTATTGTAAAAAAACTAAATTTTGTTGTAAATAACAAAATGAAACCAAATATCTAGAACTTGAATTAAGAAAATCACATAAATGCTGATAACGATATGTTTGTGTGAGGCTCATATCGGCTGATATGAATGCCTAACCGATAAATCTGTCTGGCTCTAGTGGAGATCAATTTCCTTTTTCTAAGAAAAACATGAATAAAATCACAGTCAATGTGGTTAATAAAATAATTTAATATTGGTACAGCTTGTAGAGCTTCAATTGTATTTTCAATCATTTGGTTTAATTGTCTTTAAAGAAAAAAATAAAACTAAATCAATTTCCTTAGTTTTTCTTTGGTGGTAAAGTTAATGTCTCTGGGTTTTGGGCTGTTGGTGGGTTGGTGGTGCGACGCAGGGCTCCCAGAGGCCTTTGCTGCACCGCGCAGGCAAGTGCAACTGACAGCCAGGCCCAGAGACGCCGGTGACAAATAGTAGTGGACTTTTTTACGCCCTAGCAACTCGCAAAACCCCAACCACCACCTCAAACTACCACACACACACACACACACTCTGCACCCCTACACCCTCCTCCATCTCTTTTCCCATGAGTGTAACAAACAGAGATCGGAGAACCATCAGCAGCTCCGAGCTTCTCCAGCAGGCAAGGAGAAACATAAAAACAACAACAACCAAAAGAAAAAATCAGAAATATTATTCACTGTCATGCTCCTGGCTGAATCTGCGGGGGGAGCAAAGTCTCTGGGAGGTGGAACACTGAGGTGATGTACTGAGGAACTGCACAGATTAAAGCAAGGATTTAAAATTCCCACAGCCACCATTTCAACACATTAAAAAAGTTGTTGTTAAAACTGTCACCATCATTAAAACTGGAGTAAGCAGAACTTGATTAGTGTCATAAAATTAAAATTTTTGCAAGCATCTGACAGAAACTGGTGATAAAAATCTGTCTAATTTATGGTGTAAATAAAAGAACTTGGATTAATTTGCTCTGTAAAAAAACAAGAAATATCATAAAAGTCTTTTGTCCTCTTTTATTTTGTGGTTCTGGTGATTATAAATTAAAAAGAGTACAGCCTCTTAATTACTGAACAACGACACGACAACTTGATGCCATCGATGAAGTGGAATCTGCTATGTACCGACCACATGGACGTTATATGCAACCATGACCATCAACATTTGATCATTATCCTGCTGTGCACGTCAGACTGCTCAGGGTACACAAACTAGCAAAGTCATATGGATTTGTCCAACTATCCATCTGATACATGAATATTAAACTATATATTTAAAAAAATGAAAATAGTTTATCGCTTGCGGCAGCCTGTTCTTACATGATACATCGAGAATGAGCTGATAACCATCAAAACATGGACGTCATACACACGGTTCACAATGAGTCGAGCCGAACGAGGCAGTAATGTAAATAGTAGCTTGCAAATTCAGCAGTTGACGATGAGAAGAATTGTACTGAAATGTGTAAGAAAGTGAAATGATGATTTAAAAAGACAAGATAAGAATCACATTTACGTCCCTAAAGCCTATACACAGTATTATCCAGTAGGAAACCATATGGTTCTGATAAGAAACCTCCAAAACTACGACAGCTACCAAGGTGGAAACACTTTTACAGTACTCATAGTATTTAAGTATTCAGATTTGCAAGACTCTTCTTGAAACCACATACCAACACAATTCCTTGTGTTTTTCACAGGTCTGCCAATGGAGGAATTATGGGAGAGAAACATACAATTGGTTAATGAGTCGTATGTGAATTTACACATTGTTAATGAGACTTGTGGGAACAAGGGCTCAGGGGTTTCAAAACGACCACGAAAAGACACAAAATGGACAAAAGGAGCAGCTGATTACCACAAAGAGAAATTAACGACGACAACTAGATGAAAAATAACCACGTAGAAATGCAGAGTGACCATGAACAGGAGCAAAATGACCACAACCATATGAAAAATGACCTGAAGACACAAAATGGAGTCTCTATCACTCTGGAGTGAAGAGGCCTGTGGACTTCATCCACACCTGGATCAAGTGTTGGAGAATACGTCTCAAAATCCAGAATTGATCTTGTGAATAAAATGTTTGAAGTTTAAAATGATATCAATGGTGTAAAAGATGCTAACACAGCAGAGCAATAGAGCAGCTAGCTAATTAGCCACCAACCAACCACAGCTAGCCGCTAGCTTAAACCCAGGGGAGCGTTAGCAGCTACGGCCGCAGACTGAGCTTCTTACCTGGGAGAGGTGGCGGCGGACATCTGCACTCCTTCACACACATCCAAGGATCCTTCATGGAGACTTTTTGAAAACTGGAGTCGGGATGAAAACTGAAGATTCAGCGTCTGAAGACGTCAAACATGTCGCAGGGTTTACATCAACAGGTGACGACCAACTGTTGACAAGTCAACCTTCAGCTTTTATTCAAACCGTTTATTTGAGCTCAAATTGAAAAGTAAAATAAGCCGAATTATTTATCAGTAACTATTTATTGCAAAAGAGACATTCCCACATGTGATTGCCACCATTACATTTCTTTGATACTGTAGAAAACATTAAATGTCGATGTTTCTCGACCATGTTCTGTTTTTTGACAGAGCGTCTTTTCCCTCCACTTCCTCCGCAGGTTTCTACAGGTTGATTTACGGATGTGACGTCATGGTCAGTCCTGCTGAGTCCCGCCCACAGACTGTAGAGTATAAATACACTCTGATCATACAGTCTCTATATATATACAGTATATATATATATATAAACAGTCTATAAATATATATAAACAGTATATATATATATATACAGTATATATTTATAAACATGGTTCTGGTTCATGATCTTAACACATCAGGAACCTCCGAGTCTAAACTCAGGCTTTAATGAGTCTGATCTGATTGTTGCTGTTACTGACCTCTTTATGAAACAGACATGTGATAGAGCTGCAGGTACACGTACATATATTACTACATATATATACATTACTACATACACACACATATATATATATATATATATATATATACTATATATATGTATTACTACATACATACATATAGATATACTATATGTATACATTACTACATACATACACACACATATATATATATATATATACTATATATATGTATTACTACATACATACATATATATATACTATATGTATACATTACTACATACATACACACATATATATTCTATATGTAAACATTACTACATATATTACTACATATATACATGACTACATATACATACATACATGCATTCAAACTGCACATACATACCTACAAACATTCATACCTACCTACATACTTACATACATACATAGGTATTGATAAGTATTGATTAGATGAATTAGCAGTGATTGGTTTGACATCCTCAGTTTGTCTGTACAAATAAATACAAGCATACATACACTGATGTTGTGTGTTTCTGTTTGCTTGTTTGTTTGTCCTCTCTTTGGATTTAAATCTTGTGCTACTGCTGTAACATGTGAATTTCCCCACTGAGGGACAATAAAGGAAATCTAAATCTAAATCTAAATTATTATATAAATACCTACAAACATTACTACATACTTACACACAATAGATGAATAGTACATAAATACACAAACCAGACGTCAGACAGTCTGTTGTTCAGTGTCTGTTTGAATAACATTAGGGATGTGCACGTGTTTAATAGTATTCTGGTGCACTCATCTATACATTTAACCTCATTATAGATGGTATTACCTGGTGTTTGCTGTGATGCACAATATATTATACAGCAGCAGAAATATACAGTGGGTGTTTAATTATGGATCCTCCTCCTTGCCACAAACAGCAATCAGCATGTGCCTCCCCCTCTTCAGGCCCCCACTGGGTGCAGGTGCACGAGCTCTCACAGCTCCATTAACAACAACAGGTCGTGCATATTTTTCTTGGCCTGTGGTTCCTCTTTAATTACGATTTCACCTTCACATTTTATTCATTGTAAGCTGAATTTATTAAAAAGGGGTATCTACCTACCTGATCTCACCCCATGTCCTTATCCGAGCATGTCAATGAGCATTTTATTAACCACTTTAAAGAATGTTTTAATGTACATTTAATGTCCCTGGTAGCTTTGGTCAGGTTCATTGACTCGCAGCACTGTTGAGTTATCAGTAGAATAAATAAAGTGCACCTGCAGCATTTCAAATATTCCAAAATCTAAAGCACATTTCTGCATGTAAAGATATACACACAAAACAGGGAAATGTGCTTACTGCTGCCCTGTCATGATCACAGCAATAAATTCAAGCAGCCTGCAATTGTAAATAGACATAAAGGGCAGTAAAGCTCTCCAGCGGATAGTGAACACGGTGAAGGATCTCATCAGGACTCAATCTACACCTCATGATGCCTGCGGCGGGCTCACAACATCATTAAAGATCCATCCCACCCGAGCCACCACCTGTTCTCACTCTTGGAAGTTACAGACTCGGTGCAGTTTGGACTTCCAGGATGAAAAACAGTTCCTGTCCCAGCAGTGGTGGTTCTATTAGAGCACTCTGCTTTTACCCTCGTAGTTCACGAACCCCCAGTGTGAAATAACTGGAGCACAGGCTCAGTACTTTCATATACCTGGTAAGTCTTTTGTCTTTTTTAATCAACATTTATCTTCCCTTCCTTTTATTACTTTTATAATCCATCACATGTGCTGTGCGCCAGGAGAGTTGAGTAATTTTCTTGAGTTGAAGGATGACAATAAAACTCTGTTCCATGTTCAGTGCCGTCCAGTGTCTCCAAAACGTCTCAGGAAAACCAGCCTTGTTTTAAAATCAAGTTTTCAAAAAATATTACATTAAAAAATTGCATTAAAAACGTTTTCTACTAAATCATAACCAATTGAAGATATAGTTTTTTTTAGTGTAGTGATTCACTTGAAACCAGTGGTGGAAAGTTACTGAAGTGCATATGTCAAAGCACCTTAGGCTTGTACATTATGAAAGTACAGTATATCCATTAAATGCTACTTAATACTTGCATTCTACTACATATATATATATATATAAATAGTATATACTTACTACTGCAGTGCTTTTTACTCCATAATACAAACACATTATCCTAGTTTAAACAACCAAATAGTTCAAATTAGCCCAACTTCAACACAGATGTTGTGTGTTTGCCTCACTAAGTAATTCTGAATCCTTTATTTAAGCAGGAAGGTCCCATTGAGATACAGTATCTTCATCCAGGGCGTCCAGCTCAAGATGTGCAGCGATGAAGAAGATGAGTCCTGAGATGATAAATGGGACAGAACAGAAGTAAAAACAAAGTTTTACTCGTTTATCTTTTGGACTTTTCTCTAATCTTTCTTTATTTAATGAAATTTTGGATATTTGCGCCAAGGCTCCTCATTCCACATCTACAGCTGCAACCCTGCTTCCATCCCTGAGGGGCACACACACACACCCAAAGTTAAAAACCTCCCCCCTCTCTCACACAGATACAACACACCCCCTGGAAGCGAGACCAACAGCCAGCTGGTGAAACCACCTTGGAGGATGTCTGAACACCTCAGGACTCACAATCTCCTCTGCCTACATGGGATGTGACCCAGAAGAGGGAAAAGGACGGAGAGCCAGATGTTGGAGGCCGCTCCGCTTCAGGGAGTGAGCGAGGGCTGGAGTGAGCCTGAGTGAGTAAGTGAGTGACAGAGGGGGTGATGTATGTGCTGTATGGTACTGTACCTGCATGCAAAGGGATGAGAGCCACATGTGAGCCGCCTGTCAGCACACAGCAGCTTTACCCACAACGCACATCCTCGTAGTGGCGCCTTTCTTCAACAGATGCGCAAGTGACATCCCGTAAAAGCTGAGAGGCAGCTCAGCGAGAGGTTTTATTTCACACAGCTCAGTGTTCAGTATTAGTCTGAGCGGAGCCTGAAAGCTGCCGAGGCTCAGAGTCTCTCACTTGGCTGAGCCAGTCCCTCTCAAAGTGGAGGAAACGTAAATGACTTATGTAATCAACACCCTCCCTTCACACACACTCACCCACAAAATGTGAACTCAGCACTTAACAACACTGAAGATAAATGTGTAAAAAACAGTCCAACACAATCAGACGTGTTCAATTTACAGTTTTTACAGATTCAACCCGATAATTAACGCAGCTTCTTCTGCTTCTGCTGCATGTGGTTCATCCCTGACCCGGAGTCACGGCCATCATGTGGATGATGCTGAAGCTGTTGCTCCGGGTTGATTGATTCATGCATGATTTGGATGTTAACACACTGATATCCATATGTTTATAGGAAGAGTGGGAGTATGCATTCATCTCTGTGTGTATGCACAGAGGGACAGACACTGAAACAACTCATCTCTGCAGCGACTGGATTTATTTCACGATTACAGTGCAGTTTTTTTTTTTCCCCCTTCACATTGGATTTTCCAATTAATTTCAATTTCAGTTGGCAGCTCCTGACAGCCAAGACAAAAGACTTTTTCCCCCCCATTTTATTGAGACTGATTGGCCAAGAGTGTTGCTGCCATCTACAGACTCAAGATTACATTTGTTAGTCGTCCTCACACATACACAATGTAAACAGCCGGGGTCTTGAATGAAAATGAAATGACCTGAGACGTCTCCGCCTGCAGCAGAGATGTCTGGGGATGCGGAGCTCGCACGCGGCTAAACGTGACGGCAGATTACGTTGAGACCTCCGGTTTTCACCTGCAGGAACAGCACAGGATTAACAGGCTGGAAATCACAGCCGCTGGCTCGAAGCCCTTGTAACATCTTCCACCCATAGAAAGACCTGCGCTGCTTTATACCCCACAGATGTGCGATGTACACACACAGACGTTGATCAGTAAACATTTCTTTAAAAGAATGCTCGGTGTATTTGCAGTTCCTTGTCAAAGGTTGAATATTTCCAGGGTTAGTTAATTAACCACTGAGAGTCTTAAATTAAGCATCATAAACTATTTCTTGCAACTGTTTTAATATTTACTCAATAATTAAGACTATTATTCAAAACCTTAACTTCAATGTGTTCACAGTAATACATTTTTTATTGAATTCATTAAATCATAATAATAATAATATTTTCACTCTCTAATATAAAATGAAATATTAACATGCCAAAATTAAATCCTGCTTCTTTTTTTTTTTTTTTTTTTACATTTCATGGTGCATCTCGAGTAAAAACACTTCAGTTGACTAATTCATTTAAATATATAAAACTATAACAGATCAAAATAAACATGTCAGACTGAGAAAACAGCTTTGGTGGTGGAGTTGATTTCTGTTGAAGTTCTGGTGGAGGTAAAATATCCAAAGATTATTATTATAGAGACCTCTGGGTGGTCCTGATAACTGATATTTCACCTCATCTCAACCTTCACTCGACCCGAGCGAAAGAGGAGCCATTTGAGCCCATGATGAATGGAACAGGGAAACCAAATCACAAACAACAAATTCTTAACCTCAGGAGTTAAAGTTAAAAATATACCAACTGTGGCCAAAAGTAGACGCAGCTTTATGTGCCCTTGGGTTCCCCTGCCCTTGGGCGACCCTGGGAACGAATGCCTCGGTGTTGCTCCTCCTGTCGTCAGCTGCAATCTGTAGCATAGCTCTCTGTCGTCTGTTTGTCCTGCGGGCACAGAAATCACATCATCTCCCAGGAAAAGGTTTAAGGTGGAGAGTGTACACCCCCTTCTCCACACACACACACACACTGAAAATAGCAAACCTCTCAGCTGGATGGGCCCAACAGGCCAAGGTGCAGCGGGTGACATGTTCACCGAATGGACAACTGCTTAGCGAGTACTGGAGGAGATATTTTGGAAATGTCATGCACTGGCATTATTAACGTGCCCCTTGTGTTAGGCGGGATGTGAGCTGTCACAGTCAGCAAGCACGGCTGGAGGAGGAGGGAGAATTATTATAGTTTGCATTAGAACGGCACGCTGGTCGTTCAGAGGCCCGTCTACAAATTCTCGCCACGTGCTTGGATTCCCACTCCAGCAACAAGGCATCGGTCGTGTCAAGAGAAGGTTCCAGGAGCAGAAGGATTCCGCAGATGTCCGCCTCTTTGAAAAGTGCCCTTTTAAAATCAGCATGTGTTGAACTGCTTTCACTCTAATGGAAACGATGAACGTTGGGAGAGAGAAAAGAAAAAGAAATAATCTCACTCACCTGCTCATTTGGCCGGGGATGACTCAGCTTTTACAAGGTGTGATGCGAGAGCACCTTCAAGGGCTGCGATGACAATACACGCTGATTTTCGGTCGTTGTTTCGTTCCGCCACTTGCGCCTTGCTACACAAAAGGGGGAATGGTTCTACACCGGCAGCTTCACAGACTGAGAAATGGCTTAATTTGCATTGTTAGCAGCCCCAATGGAAACCAATTAGTGGATCTGTGGGCTGACCGGCTGCTGGTTGATTTCCTCGCTACATAGCTCACTGAGAAAATATTTCCTTTTTGATGGATCAATTGTACGTCTCATACTGAATAACGCCAGGCTGAAGCTGTTCGGCCTCTCTGAGTTGGAGGTGTGAATGTGTTTGGGGGGGGGGGTGATCCTCCACAGCCTCTGGGTGTTTTGCACACACTCTGACCAGCTGTTTTCATCAGTTGTGCTGCTGAAAGCCAGACAGGTGCTGCCTCCCTGTGTTTGCACACGGTAACTGCTGCAGTTACACAATGACGCTGATGCACAGTCACTCTCAACAATACAGAGGCGGAGTGTGGGGGGGAGGGGGGGTCAAAAGAGCTGTAGCCTCTTACTCCGCAGCAGAGAAACATTACAGGCCCAGGTACAGGTGATAAGAGTCGAGAAGCAGCTGCTGTGAATATGGCTCGCAGCCCACATTTAAACCACTACAGTACAGTTACATTAGTGAATTGAGTTTGGATTAATACACTAATGCACCTGTAAGCTGGCGCCAATTGTGTCAGGGCCACTGGTTACAGGTACAAGGTTTTGTCTTAACACAGTAATGGTTTATTGTGGCAGTTTTATTTGAAAGACACGACCTGATGAGTGAAGGACGTCGTCGCTCAGCGTTGATGCAGCGCTGCCGTTTAAAGTTATTAAAAATGATGAAAATGCAGCTGCCTCTTGTTTAGTAGCGGCGGCCCGACAGCTGGGAAAGCAAGCACTGCAGGAGACAAGTGAAGTGTAGACTGATGTTTATTCAAAGTAAAATAATTCCCTGGATTATCACACAGACAGAAAATACAGCAGATTCATTTAGGGTCGTCTCTGAGGCACACAGGATAACATCATTTTTCTAACAGTGAGAAACTATCATCATCTACCACGTGTCCAGTTAAATACAATAATACATATTCATGGTCTATTGGAAAGTGAACTAAATCTTCATTTAAGAAAACAATCTAAAAAAGAGGCATCAGTGGATACGTAGATAAGGCTGGAAAACAAACAGCAGGTCCATCACAAAACGTTACAGTCGACAACTTTGGCACAAATCCCTCGTATAAAAAAAGGTAAGAACACAAACACGAGGAACTTTTCTCATGAGCGATTCAGTGGCACTGCTTGTTTGTTTCATTAACACGATCACAATATCACTTCATTAACAGAGAAGCGATACAGAACCTGCACAGATAATCTAACAGGTTAGTTTAAAACGTGATGACACAGCAAAGTTATTCTTAATTATTAAGGCATGAAAACAGGAAGTAATCGCTCATAAGAAAAGCTCCTCAGGTGTTGGAGAAAATCATCATTTACAAAGTATAAAACTAACAAAATGTTTAAAAGGCCGCGATCGAACAGAGAAACTAAATGTTTCAGAAGAAGATCTCTGGGGTGGGTTTGTTGAAACATGCTGCTGAGAAAGAAGCTGCTGCTGCTGCTGCGACCAGGATTAATAATTTCTGCAAAGTGCCAGTTTAACTCCACTGATCTTTACACCACTCTCTCTGGTGTCGATCCTCACATATCAACGTACATCAGGAGAATCAGAGCGGAAGAAAACGACAATGTTTTTAGTCCCGTGGAGGCGGAGTTACACAATCAAGTCTAATTCTCATCAGTTTCTGTCAGAGGCTTTTTTCTCACAGCGCTGTTTCAGCCGAGAACGTAATTTAAGTGCCTAATTGCTTCAAGAAACCTTGTAGTGTTTTTCCACCCTTTGTTTATCGAGATGAAATCTTCGGATGTACGCCAAATTTGTCCTCCCCCTGTGTGCGCGGCAAAGAAAAGAACCTATGGGCTGTTTGAGTGCGGCAACGCCGTGATGAAGTTACCTCCTTCGCCCACACACTTCTCTCCCTCTGCTTCTCTCAGTACGGCTCAGACTTTAGACTTCGATATAGGCAGCATGTAAACACCATCCCTATGATCTGGGGAGTGGATTGAGGAAGGAAGGAAAACATAATTTAACAAAACCTGCAATCTCAATGGATGCACATTTATTCACCCTCTGTTTACGAGTGAGAAAGCAGATGAAAAAGGTGGAGATTGCTCTTTGCTCACCTGTACGCAGGCAATTCCAACTCCGACCGCTCCAATGATCTTCAGGTGGTCCAGGATGAATTCCTCCAGTTTACTGATGCAGCCGCCCTGAATGAAAAGCAAAGTCTTGTCTGCAAACAAATGCGACGTATACACGACGCGTGTCTCTTTTTCCTACGCTGCTCTTACACCAAAACAAAAGTCCATTCTAGGACACTGAGACATGACAGAAATACAGATTAGGTGCCCCCCCCCCCATCACTCTTCATCCTCTCACCTCCACCTTGTAGATGTTGGACGGGTGGCTCCTGCGGCCACACAACTCAGTCTGACTCTTGCAGCAGCTGTCAGGCACCTCCCTGTAGTCGGATTCTCTGGAGCGGATCCAGATGCTCGCGGCCCAGTCGGAGGAACTGTTGCTTCCACAGCACTTGAACTGACATGAAAACATGTTTCAGCTTCACAGGCAGTTGTAGAAGTTTCGAACATTAGAAAACGGTTTTTATACCGACTACTATATTTTATTAAATCAAGTGAGAAGTTCAAGAAAGTCCAAACAAACGTCTGGAAATGGTCCAAAATAAAAAAGTTAAGAAAAGTATAAAAAATAAATGCAGACATCTGATAGCCAGAGGCTTTTTAAAACTCCAAAACAGAGCATTAAATATAAAACAACTACACCTCAGGTTTATCAATTTTTCTCTGTGCTGTCAACGGGTATGAGCCAAAGAGAGGGAACAGGAAAGTCCATCATGCTTCGCTGAAGTCAGAGGGACGAGAATCAGATTTGTTTTGACTCGACCCATCATCAAAATCTCTAATCTGATGGGACGATAGGTTTCCAGTGAACAAGCCACATTTGGGTCCAGGAGACTTTGGATAAGACGCTCAGGTTAATTTATAATATGAAGCTGTGGACGCCCCCCCCCCCCCCAGACACGTACCTCCTGCTGCAGCTTGTCCACAGCCCTGGTGATGCCTTCATGGGACTTCTGTTGATATTTCTGGATCATTGTCTCCCTCAGGTTCTGCTTCAGCTCCTCGTTCAACTGTCGAGACACAGACACACAGACAAATGCATCAGCAGCTACATAGCAACCCCGAAACCTTGGGCGAGCACAGATCAGTGACGTATTAGTGGCAACTGTTGATATTTCTACTGATGAGATTTATACAGGACACAGGATGTGACTGCTCTCTGGACAAAACACGTCATGGACAACAGCTCTGAGGTGGAGACGAGGACAAAACCGGGACGAAGACTGTGTTTTTGTTTTTTTTTTTGTTCTCTAGACCAGTGGCAGACAACGCCCACTGGAGGAGTGGGAGGTCTGGGGGGGCTCAGTTTCTATGGCAACAAGCCAGCTGGGGAACCACTGTAAATCAAAGCGTGAAGGAGATATCAAGGGAATGAATTATGAAGAGAGGGAATGGAGGGCGGAAAGAGAGAGAGAGAGAGAGAGAGAGATGAGACGGGAGGGGACGATGAAAAGAGGAAGAAGAAGGGAGGAGGAGTTTAGCTTTTTTATTTCACCTGTTGTTTTTCGTGAAATCAAAAAGTCGAGACAGCAAACGAGGCTCCGTTAAGACCAATATGTTTCAGCTGCAGTCACACAGATCTGCAGTTTCAGTCCATTATCGAGAAATCAGGTGCAGCAGTTTACAAGTGTGTGTGTGTGTGGTGGAAAGTAAGGGTGCGCCATCTAGAGGCAAGGAAGGTAGCAGCATCTGCCGTCAGGTGCCACCTGAAGATTATGACCGATCCACCTGAAGGATTTTTCTTTTTCATAACCGGAGTCACGATGTCAGCTGCATGATACGAATCCAGAATCCTTGTTGTTTTATAAACTGGGTTGTTTTAGCGGACGAGGCTGATACAGATTCCAAATCAGTTTATAATGAGTAGGCGAGTTTTTTGAGCAGTTTTTCTTCTGAGAACGTTTGTGTACCAAGCTTTTTTTACCCGTGTGGTGTGGATACTTTCAAAGTTGGCTGAGGAACTATAGTTTTTGCAAGGCTGTCAAATTGCAGCTTCTGGAGGCAGCGGTAAAATTCTTGAGTTCAACAAACAAATGTTTTTCCCCAGAATCACTTACTCCCTTTTTAACATTTAATCTGATTGAAAGATTTTTGTTAACATGAAATTAACATTCGGTAGCTCGCAATCCAAAACTAAGCCACCTGCTTATATACTTTTTATACGTACTTTAAAATATTATGATGATAATGATGTGAAACCTCTCACATGCAAGACAGCAGCGAGAGAAACATGGAAAAAGTGCAGTTGTTGCTGCCGTCACTTTTCTTTATTTAAGGTGAAGGAGGTTTCTACGTGAAGATCTGAAGAAGAATCTGCAGCTTGTTAATTGTGATCGGGGAAAAATGCAAATACACATTTTTCTCAACGTATCACCAGAGAAAGAGAAATAAAGAAAGGAAGGAGGAAGAATAGAGGAAGAGAAGAGGAGTGGTGTTTGAGAAGGAAGTAAAGGAGAGACATATTTATGAAGCAGGACAGAGCTGTGGAGCTCAGCCACTGCTCATGTTCACAGTTGTGTATTATGAATGAGGCAGTTATAATGATATCACTGCACCTCCGCACTGAGGAAAGTCCTGTTGCCGAGCTACAAGCACACCAGGCTTCAGTTCTATAGTCAGGGAGGGACCGGTACTGGTGGAGGGCAATGTCAACTTAATATTGCACAAGGAAAAAAAAAAAACAAAGGCCTAATTTGCAGCTGCTTGCAGGGAAGTCGGTCGAACTGAAAATGTGAATGTGGCAGTAAAACGTCTGAAATGTGCAGAGGGAGGTTGTCAGGCTTAGTTCTGCTTTTACCTTTAAACTACGGTGACTTGGAAAATAATCACATCATGCACAGTTTTATCCTTTTGAATCATTAACCTGTGTCACGACAGTTTTTCATTCTTTCTTTTCTCTGAGCGGCATAAAGAGAACAGCTCTGTCTGACGACATCAGTTGAAAAATCTAAACGTGTTTTTAAATGAATCCGACAGAGCATTCAACCTTGTTATGTGAACAACTGGAGGCAATTTTTCGTTCCACTTGGACTAAATGTAGCACGAGTAATATTCTCCGGTCTGATGTTTGTATTTTTAATGTGCCGTCTCATATTTCCTCCCTCCCGCCATCCATCACGCTGGGTTTGTCTCCGTTAAAATTACATGCCATCGCCACATGGGAACTGAAAGTGTTTTATTACGACACTTTCAACTGCGTGCTCAGATTAGGTAGCATGAAATATTTGTTGAGGACGCTCTGTTGCTATCGTTGCTAATAGATGCATAGACATCAGGTTTTAATTCACAGTGGTCAACGTTCATCACCTGATTACAAATATGTATATGAGGAGAAAAGATTACTTTTGAGATTCACACACAGAAAGTCTTTTAAATTATGCTTTTTGTCAATTGAACTATTTTTTCAGCTGCTCTTTCACACAGACTATGATGAGTTGTACAGAACATTTAAATATACTTTTACTTTAATGGGATCGGGGGAGGGGGGAGGGTTACCTGCTGGTAGTAGATATACGCCAGGACGCCAGCCAGGATCTCCAACAGGAAGATACACAGCAGCAGGACAAAGTACTGTGGACAAGAGGAACAACGAAGAAGAGGAAAATACAGTTAATGGATTCTTAATGTGATGAAACAACAGATTTTAAAGTCAAACATGCAGCTGAGGCAAAAAGGAAGTTTGAATGAAATACAAACAAAACAGCAGCTGAGGTCTTGTCATGTTTTACTCAGCTGTTAATTACATTGAGTTAATCCACTGTTGGTTTGCAAAGCATTTCAAATCAAGAGCAAATAAGAATAAACACATCCCGACTATCAATGAGCATAAATGTGATGATTCACTTTAAGTCCTCATGGTTAGAAGAATAAAAAAAGCTGCTGTAGACATTTTTTTCAGCTCAGAAAAAGCGGCCAAACAACAGTTAGGTGAAGCACATTGACATAAAACTCTTCTGTGCATTTTATGGTCAAGTCGGTTTATTAAATCCTGAAACCACAAAAACTTTGAGGAGCTGCTCAGGGGCACATCTCACACGCTGTGCCTCTAAGTGATGTTTGCTTATCGCCAGCATCTGATTCGTGACCATGCTCAGAGGAGCGAGAGGGAAGGACTGTTTTTCATGCCAAAGTTTTTTTATCAGAACTGAAGACAAGAAGAGATATTATCGCACCGAAACCTTGACCCAAATTCCTCCGGCCTGCTGCTTTCAGAGAGAGAAAATGAGCCCGGTGAAACGGACGAGGTCTTTAATCTGATAGCCTCTGATTAGATCTCTGAGCGGCTCTGGGTCTGAATGCTAACTGGACTCTCCGCTGCTTTGCGATGACGTGCTGATGCTTTGAAGAGAAGCACGACAACAGAGGACGAGTCGACTATCCGCCGCTGTGTTTTTTTAAAAGTAACCTGTTGCATGCTTCCCTCTGCAGTCTCCACAGCGTGCACTCACCAGCCTCGGCTGTTATGCAATCATGGCCGGCAACTCTTCAAATTTGAGTCATGATTTTCCCCCCGGTTGCTAACAGGCTCTTTGGTCTGTGGGTCCCCCTGACACCAACACTTTCTCTTCCACAGCACAGATAGCTGAATAACCACCGTGGAAATGTAAGAGGAAGCAAGTAGAAAACAACACACAAGATTTACAGGCCTGAAACACAGCCAGTGTACAAGTTTCAACAAAGATATATCACAAGCACCATACCGAGGTTCTGCAGCTTTTCCTACTCTCCCTATTCTACACACACACACAGACAGACAGACACACACACAGACACACAAACATTCTTGTACTTCTATTTTAAATCTGGAATAGTTGACGAGGACACACACACACACACATACAGCCATTGCAGACTGCAATTCTGGGCCTGATCCCATTATACCTGTGTACAGTATTTGCATGATGCGGAAAATCTATTTCCATCCCACCTTCCTGTGCAGAAATTGGCAAAATGGCTTTTGTGTATTCTGCACCTGCGGGATGGAATATGCTTCAGAAAGAAATCATCTTTAAATTCTTTAAAACCACAAGTTAAAGATTCCCTTAAGATGCCATTGTCTTTAACTTGCCCTTCTACGAGGTGAGAAATCTTGAAATGTCGGTTCCTTATGCTCTTTTTTAATTTATTGCGTTTTCTGTCCGCAGCTTTGTGTTGTCGTGTTCGGGCCTGGTTCTTCAGCTCGATGTACCTTCCCTTGATAAATTCAGTAAAAAGTTGTCCATCTTCTACAATCTCTTGCAGCCTCGATGACAGGTGATCCGTGGCTGCAGTCTCAACTCTTCAAGATGCACCAGGTATTCAAACCGGTGGGTTTAACTTCTGCACGGTCGCACGCAGACACAAACAGATCCTCACTTTCAATGAGCAGTAAACTTTGTAAATATCCTTATTCAGTCGTAAGAGAAGTCATGAAAGACTCATCGGGTCGAAGAGCAGGCCAGCTGCGAGCTGAACGGCATGACGGCCAGGAACCACGAAGCAGCGATCGAGTTAACCTTTGCCTCTGCTTGCAGTTCTGCCAGCCTGGTGCCTCAGATAAACACAATCCAAAGGCAGAGACACAGAGAAAACTAAAAGACTTGAATAAGAAGAAACAGAATTAAATAAAATGGAAAGAATTGAGAAGCTGAGAGGCAGAGACCTTGTGAGACAGAAGGTTGTGAGCATGTGGCATTGAGCGTATTCCTTACAACCAAGTAGCGGTGCTATTCTGTATTTTCATTTAAACCGAATAAACATGACTGCTCCCATCTCCGTGAGCACCTGCATGGCTGCGGTACGATCATGCACCTTGTTAATGGATGGGACGTGTGCTAAATTAAAAAGTCAAAACGCACGTCCAGCAGATGGGTTCTGTCATTTGAGCTGGTTTTTAATCACACCGATGTTCGTTCTTCATTTTTCAAGTTAGTGGAGAGAGAGAAAGTGATTCGACCAAACAAGAGACTGAAAAATCAAGTTATTTCCAACTTTATTTTTGAGAGAGACGATCAAAGGGAAATATAAATAAAGACAGAAAGAAGATAAAAACCTGAAAGGACAGCTGAAGAGATGAAGTGAAAGATATGTAGAGAGAGAGAGAGAATGAGAGAGAGGGAGAGAAAGAACTAGAGAGAAAGTCAAAGCATTGGACTGAGACAAACACGTCCGGTCAGACTGCATGAAGTCAGTTTCTCCACAGGTGGATCCAGACTCTGTTAGGACTGTTTTCCATTTGGCTCTTTGTCATTTGGAAGGAAAAAGTCTCTCCCTCCTCTCCCTCAGTCAATTACACCGTTCTGTCGCTCCACACCCCTCTTCCAGCGGGAGACTTTTCCTCTTCTCCCCTTTTTCTCTCCGACCTCTCTCACACTGTGTGCAGATCGTCTCTGATGTAGAGTCTGATATGTGTCCTTCCCTTTAATCAACAAACAGCTGCAGGGACTTTATTTCCACCTCACAGCTGCTGACGTTACGGCCGCATCAGCTTTATTTTGTGCTGGAGTTTGTTGACCTTTCGGTTACGGGACACTGTTGCCAATCACCGCAGCTCTCGTGTACTCCCAGCAGTTACCAGACACTCAACACATACAGGAAAACAATTAATCTGCCCCCCCCCCCCCCCCCCCCCCCCCCCACACACACACACCTCCGCCCTTATGTTTGCCCTCTTTAACAATCTCGATAGCATCTCTCCTTGCTGACAAGTTCATTCCTTCACTGTGATTCATCGCCCTAATCTCAGCTCGTCAGGATGCACGGAGCGTTTCGGATCCACTACACGACACGGAGGAGAGGAGGTGGTGTGTACATCTTGATTTACACACAACTGCTGAGTCACAAATCAAATAATGTGGACATGTTGAGGGTTTACGGAGCACCGATCTATAGACCTTTCAATTATGTTTTAAAGACTCGGGCAGGAAATAAAAAAAAAACACATCTGCGGTCAGCCTCCACATCTTTTTTTTTCTTTTTACACTGAATATCCCGAGACACTTTAAAAAAAAAAAAAAGAATTTCTATCTTACACAAGTAAAAAAGCAGCCTTGTCATGTTTGTGAATTCTACAGTATAATAAGCCACGATGGTTTTTAACCACTGTCTGTGGAGATTCTCTTTGGGATACTGATAGTACAGATCATTTGAAGTCAGAGGAGACCCCCAGACACTGGTAACTTTTTTATATATATTGTAAAAACTAGTGTAGTGGTCATTCTAAACAATACACATTCCAAGTTTGAGGCCAATGAGATAATGGACACACACACACACGTGGATGTAGCCGAGCTGTGTTTGTTTGTTATAAATCAGAAGAGGTCATTAAACGTGGCATCAGGTTCGTTAGTGCAGCGGAAAAAACTCATTGCTCGACTTACGTCAACCTTCGTTCAAACACAATATGACTGTGGCCATATTTGAACACCTGCCTTATCTCAAGCTGAGAATATCTGGCTGAGCCCAATTCTTGTGGATTCCGCTGAAAACTGCATAATGGCAAAGATGACGCACGATCTGGCAAAGTTTACGAGGCAGAAACATTTGAGTGGTGCCAACAGTGATGTTCCTGTATAAATTCAACATGTTGAAATGTGTGGTTGAAGGCCAGCGAAGTGTGTGTGTGTGTGTGTGTGTGTGTGTGTGTGTGTGTGTATTTTGAGCTGCCATGCAGGTGTCTCTGTCGGAAAGACCTGAGCTCTGTCTTTGTTCAGCATGTGTCAAAGCAAAATAATGGACGTGCTGTCTCCTGTGAAGTTTGTCCTCTGTCTGAAGGCAACCTCGGCCTGTATTGTTTCTCAATGTCCTTCTAACAAACTCATTATTTCTGAATGTCGCGTATTGTCCACATTTACTTTTTGGCTTAAACCAAATCTGTTCCCAAGCCCAGAGTGACCTCAGTGACCAAATAAATGAATGAATGAACATCCTGCTCGAGCTCAGTGACATTTTGTGTCTCTCCTGTTATCACCATGTGTGAAAAAGGGACGGGGAGACAAATGGGGCATAAAAATTGTTGAGTGTACAAACCTACTGTGATACGTTAAACTGTTTAACAGGCAGAAAATAAGAAGCCTCTGTGATACAGACACAGTCATTTCCTGACCGGCAGGGACAACAACTCTGAAAAGAACATTCCCTGGAAAAAGTAGATTCACTGAGGTGAAGCTGCATGTTATAAAAAAAATGAATCAAGCTAAACTAATTAATGTCAATGCTGATAAACGTAATAATGGTCAGTAAAAACTGGTGTATCTGGCTTTTCGCTCAACAACAGGTGATCACAGCTCTAACCTTGAGCTCCAAACGTGTTTTTTTTTTTTTTTTTACACAAGTTGCCTACAAATGATTCCCACTCTGTTTCAATTCGATTGGGTTTTTCAGCCTCGGGTGACTTTCTGTCTCGCGCACTTTGATTTCTCAACCCTGACGTGATCTCTTACCACTCGCAGCAGCCTCCTCTCCTCCTTGAAGGTGGCGCAGCAGCCCAGCACGCCTGTTACCATGACGATGGCTCCAGCCAGGACCAGTATGTAGGCGGAGGCGGCGTAGGTCTTGGAGGAGAGAAGGCTGATGTAGTCGCTCTTCTCCACCAAGGTCCAAACACCCACCGCCATCACGATGCCCCCTGCCACCTGGGAGAAGAGCACGTGATTAGAGCAGAAGCAGCGGCGCGCAGACAGCTACAGGCTTTACATTGTTTTACATGAGAGTGAGCCTGGACGCTTGAAATTAAAAGCCTGATGGTTGAATGTCAACTGATTAAAAACAACCACAGAAGACGATCGAATCTAGAATCAGTTCCTGCTGCAATACAACTGTGAATGAGCCAAAAGGAGCTGCTGCAGGATTTGCTGCTTTCCTTTGTCCTGAATGACAACAAATGAAATAGCAAAACCAAAAACACTCGTCTCTCATTATAGGTCTCCCTCCCCCTGTCTCGTCTATAAACCAAAGAGGACCAAGCCATCTTAGGTCTTCTATTGATAATTATATATATGTTTAATCTTGCTTTTAATTCAGCCTGATTCTGTCTTATCGTTAATTTATCTTCTTTTATTCCATCTTCCTCTCACACTGTTTTCACTTTTCTTTGCTGTGTTTGTGAAACTCCTGTGCTATATAATTAAATCAGATTTGACCCGATTTTATTTTATGCGTCGATAATTTAATAGTCAGATGAATTGATCAACAGGATAAAAGTTTTTTTTAACACGGCCGGTTGATAAAATTCACTTTAAAATGTTTCGCGGCGCAGGACTTTAACTCTACACAGCAACCATATGGTCTGAAATCTGAGAATTATTATAAGCCCACAGGATGGACTGACTGCAATCAAAAACAAACATCAAATAAAATCTGCTTCAATCCGTCAAATAAATACTTTGATGGTGCAGCTTTATCTAAGCCAACAGTTGAAGTGAATATGAGGTAAATCAAATCAAGATGATATATTAGCACGAGGAGTCAGCAGATGGTGCAGCTCCGTAACAGGAATCTGTCATCCGGCCAAAGCCGTCAATCTAACTGCCTGACTAATTCACATTTAATGTTTAAGGCAAGATGATGACCACAGACACGAGACACTGACTCACTGCACCACACCCAGAGGGAGGGAGGGAGGGAGGGAGGGAGGGAGGGAGGGAGATTTCAATCAAACCTCTGACAGAATCAGTAACTAGCTACTGCCTGTTTTTATAATTTTCCATTATCTCCTGACAACAGACTACACATGAACTTCACGTTAGAGCCATGTCAGTGGCTGTCGGTGTTTTTCATCATAACCACCTTCAATCCAAACATGGAGAGTTGTGTTGGTGTTCAATCGAAACTACAGGAGGGTTTTAATTCACTCTTCAGAGTCCAGACAAATGATTAAAGAATAAACTTTTTTTATTTTTTATTATAGCATCTCACAAGGTTTTAAAACAAACTTAGTCTCCTGACGTGGATCAGTGTCTGCAGTGAGGACACGGACGCTCTGCTGCGTCTGTACCTGCTGTCAAACCTGAATGAGACACACATCCTGTCCAAACCTTTCCACAGGGGAAATACAAACTGGGGTGACCCCTGGTGGCAGCAGGTGGTAACGACTGCAACATTAGAACGTAAAGGACCATGAGGTGAATGTGACGTTGTTTCACTGCATGTTCTGATTCGTGACGCAGACGTGTGCATTTCTGGAGCTCTACAACTTTTGAAATCAAGATTGAAATCAGTTCATTTAAATCTTGAATAATGACGAGATTCATTCTTGAAAACATTGCTGACACAAGAAATATTTTGTTTTGACTGGATTGAACTGTGCTCAAAGTTATCTCCTTGTCCTTCATGATCATATTAAGAAACACAGCAAGTTTATTTTTAAATAATAATTATAATTCTTACGTAGAACGCAGCTGGTGTTGAGATTGTGATCTGAAAATCTGTCATAAATCCCCCCCCAAAAAAGTGAATGAATCAGAAAGGAGGAACATACGATATCATACACTCCATCTAAAATCAATAAACAAATAAATCTTATTTGATAAGATTTATTTTTCCTCCTCATAAAAACAAACATCACTCGACAACAGGACACTGTGACCGTATGTTGCTCCTGAGCTAAATGAACAGATGTCACTCAGCAAAATACTTTAGGGAACTGCAGCGAGTTCAGTCTGTTGTTGATCGTTAGGTCCAGAGACACTGGGTTCACCACGGCTGTGACAACTGCGGCTACGCTAAAGGATCTGTGGGATGAGAAATGATCTGACGACAACAAGAAAAAAAAGAAATCACAGCAAGTAAATGGTCAAAAGACGATTTAGTCCTGAAATATCCATCTATCTGATTCTCTGGGATTTGTCTCAGTAACGTTTCTCTGATTCTGTCAGACAGATGATTATCACATATTGAGGCCGAGCGGAAAGTGAGACTTCACGCTGAGAACGAGACAGACACTTTTACATCACACATCCAAGTCATTAAACCGGTTATTTGTGGACGTTGTCATCCCATGTTATTGACTCTGGAAAGTTTTTGAGGAATTCGGCTTTGAATGCAGCTTCTGTGTGAAAGAATGCAACTTGGCTTTGATTCTGTGAAGTGGGAAAGCAGCCGGCCTTCATCTATTGCCAGAATTAAAAGTGCTTGGTTGACTGGTTCAGTTTTATCAGCTAATTTTTTCCATTTGATAAAATGGAAATATGTCTGTTGAGGACATGTATTGTGCGTGTGTTACTTTTCTTTTACTAAGGGAGGGAAACACTATTTTACAGTTTGTTAGAGCTGAGATTAGTTTCTTACTTTCACTGTGTATTGTATAATACAAGGTTTCTATTCTGGTCTATAATCTATATATTAAAGTTTGCAGAACAAGTGGATAAATGAGCTTCTGATTCTTCTGTCTTTTATTTTAACACATTAAATCAGTTACATTAACCCACAACTAAATTAATTACTTCAATTACCCGTTTGTCATAATATCCATTAATTAGATTATTTGTTAAAACTCAAAGTGAGTTCAGCCGCTGTCCTGGAAATGTCCCGCTCACGTAACCTTTCTCCTTCAGCTCATCTCAAATACCTCTTCAGTACAAACGGCTCGTTCCAGAAATCTGTTATCTGGTGTTCCTTCCCTCCCTATGACATGTGGGGAAACTACCTGCTTCGGCCAAGGTCAATTCTCTCATTTTAAGTCGGCAGTAATGACTTTGCTTCTTATCGACTCCCTGACATTGAGCTGTGGCTCGATCCTTGTTTCCATCTTTATTTTCAGATTCCCACCACAGTTTGTTCACAACTTGTGTTTCCTGCCCAGTCTGACTTCTTTTCAGCCTCTCTGCGTTCAAAGATCCCAGCAATTAAGTTGGTGGATAAAAAGTTAAAAGGCATGAGCGACAACAAAAGAGAAAACAGGTTGAAATAAAAGTAAGGTAACCAGATTATACATGTTGTAGGACACGCCTGCATGCGGGAGGAACTCTGCCCAAAGCATGCAGGAGCTCGAGGAGCACTTCTGAAGTCAGGTCCTTCATGCTGCTTCAGCTCTGCTCGACAGAAACTTACCCAGAAGAGAAAGTTGAACGCAAACAGCAGGTACTTCAGGCAGATGGTTCCACATTTTTCCTTCTTCTCTTCATAAGCCCCCATACTGCGAAAGACAACAGATCCTGGGTCAGTTAGGACAACATTACTACAGTACAACACAGTCAATACACTCAAGTACATGACCGAGAGCTGAAATCTCCCCCCGAAGAAATGTGATGGTGACAAACAACATTCTTCTGATAACTGGAACCTTGTTTGTGAAGAATATAAAAGAAAAAAACTCATGACACTCACATACACCTGCATTTATCGCACCAACCGAGAAACTTTACTTTCTTAAGTTCTTTGCTTTGAGAAATAAAAGTTTTCCCACAAAATCCGTATTTTGGTTGAAACAATTACGTCCTTTGTAAAATTTGCAACACAAAGAGAATAAAGTGATCACAGAACATCACAAGAACTAATTATCCAAGGTTGCTTCGCTCGTTCAAAGTCTGTAACAATGAATTTGTTTCTTATCGACACACTTCTGCAGAAGCTTCTTTACAAAAACACAAAGTCAATTTGGTTGTTGGCTCATTATCTTCAGATTAAATCCTCTCAGATCCGACAGTGAAGTCTTCTCTGTGCTTTATTTGTCCGATCATCAGCCGCAAAACCAAATAGATTCAATTCATCATCACGTATGACAACGAAAAGCAGACAAACCTCAAACCTGAGAATCCGGAACCAGAAGAAGTTACAGCTTTCTTTCAAAAAAAAGAAGTTTAAGAAATTAAATCAACTTATCTTCTAATGGTTGCAGCTTTAAACTGGATGATTCTCTGACCATATAAAGTAACATTGAGCTGAATTAAGTGCATTGAAAGCTGGTGATTTGCTGAGCAGACATAGACCACAGGGCCCTTAATATATGTGTGAGACCCTTTTACCAAATAAGATGTTACAGGGCTAATGCCGGCCGTGGGGGGGGGGGGGGGGGGGGGGGGGGAGCACCAGATCAGCAGTGTAGGCAGAATCAGTGAGCTGAGTTAGTTCATGTGTATGCAGAGAGATCCATGACTAAGCACCGAGCAGGAGCTGAGAGTCTGCCAACGGCTGGAGATTCTAACCACCCGCCTTCTCTGCTGCCTGGAGCTAACGTCCGACACTCCAGGGAGAAAAACCTTCTTGTTTTGTTTCTGCGGAGAATTCTACATTTTTCCGCAGTTTCTAAGATGGAATGAACGACAGCTTAGGTTCAACGCAATCACTCGTAGTTGCGCTGAATGATTAAAAGTGAGCCCGATTGTCTTTGTGGAGGAATGACGATGGATTCATTCCGACAATCTCTGTGTTTAAACCACAGTAACTGACACGATTAAACCTTGACACTGTTTTACAACGTGGAACACGACTCCTGAGTTTTAAAGATTTATAGACACAGCAGTAGAACACTGCTTCTGTCTTTGTTTAGTTTCTCACATCTTTTTTTTTTTTTTTTTTTCCTAACCTCACAATTTTCTCGGCTGACTTGCCAGTCAAGCCCGAACTCGCCCTCCTCCGAACTGCCTCTTATCAAACCCTCCCTCCCTCCCGACTCTGCCGTCTGCTCCCCCACCTTCACGTACGCTACTGTCGCTCCAGACGAGTGCTCCGCATGAATGACTGAGTCTGTCTGGGCCCTCGTCTGTCGACCATCTGCTTCGGTGGGCCCTCTTAGCGAGCTCCTGTTAATTAAATTCTAACGAGACTTCACTGACGACGCTGTCTCTTACTTTTCAGAGCAGCTGAGTCAAGAGAGGAAACTTCCTGTTTTAAAAAAATGTTTACAGAGGCTACAGAAGGAACATCCCTCCTTCACTTCAACTTTGAAGAACACTTGATCTTTATAATGCATCTTATTAGGTTCAGTTTATTCCAGGATGTGATGTCTTTACTCAATTAAACCAGACTGTTCCCTGTATCTCAGACCGTCGGACAAACTCACAACCATTTGCATTCAGTGAGTTAATGCCCGTCTTATCTACTCAAGGAGATTACTGCAGTGAAATACTCGGAACAGGTCCAGGATATTCTTTATCGTCTACGCAAGCAGACACATCATTCTGAGGGTTACATACGTTAAACAGGTTGGTGAAGGTAGATGAAGCGTTTACAGGCCTGTTGGAGAAATGATAAATTACTCATAGAGCACAAATCCCCAGTTTTATACATCATCAACCACAGTTTAGATGCAGTCACGTGATATTAGAAATGGTCGAATAGAAATAAGGTGGTGCGCTCACTCTTTTAGATAAAATAAAATAATTGTGCGATGTCATATCTAGGATTTATCAATGATTCAAAAGAGAAGGAACGTCTCAACGTGGAGCTGACTCAGACTTCCTGTTTTAAAAGAGTCCAAGAAAAAGTTTTAAAATGTGGAATTTAATAAACAAGTGAGGGAATTTCAGAGATGAGTTCCTGAGTGAAATATATATTTTAATAAATCTCTGACTGTACAAAGTAAAATGAACAGATTCAACCCTGCTTTAACTTGACCAGACCTGGAAAAAAACAAGTGATCGCATTTACCTGTGTGAACAAAACCTTTTTGTTGGAGACAGACAAATGAAGTGAGTCACGTTTTAAAGTATGGATGAATCACATCTGTGTCCCCTCAACACATTTCACCTGAGACACAGCAACCAGACTTTAATACTTATCATCATATTGTGTCTTTATCTCTCCATTACGTTTGTCTGTAATTAATTAATTACTTAAAAGTCAGAGTCCTGAAGGTGAAATCTTCCTGTTGTTTGCTTCGTATACAACAAATCGTTGATTGATTCATTAATTAATTGAGAAGCTACTTTAGTACAATGACACACTATCCTACAACTGTAAAATATCTCAATTACTTTTATACAAATAGTTTGTTGTGATGCATTCAGAAGAAAATAGTGAAATATCTCCATCACATGTGACCAGTGAGACACTCAAATCATTAGTTTTGTCTCATCGACAGTGAAAAAACTAAAATTGGCCAATTAACAGAAATCAGACAAAGAAAATCCTCAATCGATGACTCGATGAATCCACTCGTGGTCGTTGATCAAGACACAAAACTAATTAAATTTAAAGATGATTAAGGTTGAGCACGTTGTGTCTGAAGGGAGAAGTTATCAATGGATTTCTATTAGAATCAGTGATGAGGTGACGTCCTCGTGGATTGTGACCCTCAGTGATCCTCTGATCGAACCAGGTTTGTGTCCATCACACACATTAACCTTCTGAAGTTTTAATTCATCGCATTGTTCACAGGTTCTTCACACTTTCGTTGTTTTCCTCGGTGTTTCCCGAGCGTCCGGGTCTGCGGAGCATCTCGAAGCTAACGCTAAGATCCCAGACCTCCGTGAGGAAAACCACCGATTTAACTAAAACGACCCGTGTTTCGAAGGAACCAACCCGCGGGTGCAAAGATGTGTTTGACCTTAGTGTCCACGTGAAGCCGGGACATGCTTCGGCTGGGTCACACATGTAGAACAAACACGGTGTGGAGAGATGCTAGCAGGTGAGTGCGGTGCGAGCTAACAGCGGACACTTCCTGCTCCGTCTTACCTGCCGCTGGTCGGAGCTTCTGTCGGGGAACACGGAGGAGAACACGGGGGAGAACACGGAGGAACCACTCGGGGGAAATATCCTGGGTGTCGCCGGTTTTAACTCCACTTTCCTCGGACAGAGACTTTGCTGACAGCCGAGTGGAGCCGGAGGAAGAGCGGAGTCACAGTGCGGGGCTGAGAGAGAGGGCTGCGGCTGCTGACTCCACCCCGGGCCACCTTCACTGTTCCGGGGTTTTTCTGTGTCCCGGGGCGATGGTTTCCTCCACCGGGGCGATGGTTTCCTCCACCGGGGCGTCCGCGGCGACACAACACGTGTGTTTATCAAGGATTCAGATTTAATCTGAAACCGAGTTCACAAGTGAATGAACTGATTAAATGACTGTTGATCTTTGTTCACTTCATCAGGTTCATGTGGTTCATTCGGTCAACGTGTGTGAGGGTGTGTGTGTGTAAAGAAGTGTGTAAAGAAGTGTGTAAAGAAGTGTGTATGTGTGTATATATATATATATATATATATGTGTTTGTGTGTATAAAAGTGTGTATGTTAGGTGTGTGTGTGTATATATATATATATATATATATATATATATATATATATATATAAATGTGTGTGTATGAATGTGTATGTGTGTGTGTATATGTATATGTGTGTGTGTGTGTGTGTGTGTGTGTGTGTATAAAAGTGTGTATGTTAGGTATGTGTATGTGTGTGTGTGTGTGTGTGTGTGTGTATGTTAGGTATGTGTATATGTGTGTGTGTATGAATGTGTATGTGTGTGTGTATATGTATATGTGTGTGTGTGTGTGTGTGTGTATAAAAGTGTGTATGTTAGGTATGTGTATGTGTGTGTGTGTGTGTGTATGTTAGGTATGTGTATATGTGTGTGTGTATGAATGTGTATGTGTGTGTGTATATGTGTATGTGTGTGTGTGTGTATATGTATATGTGTGTGTGTGTGTGTGTGTGATTCTCAAAAGCTGACATCATCACTGACTTCACTCTGAATCAAAACAGATGAATTAAAATAAAGTGACATAATGATGAAGATAAGTAAAAGTGGAGGTTGAGGATGAACAGATTTTGTTTATCAGGTGAAATCTGTGATTAAACTCTAGAAGACGTATTTAATGAACCCTGCAGAGTTCTGATCTCACGTCAGATCAATGAACCATCGGGAGCAGCTGAGCAGCTGAAGACAAGAACACTCTCTGGAGCCACTTCCTGTCGATGACTTGTTCATAAAGAGTTTATAAAAGTTCATCACTGACTCACAGACCATTTACTTATGTTCTATACATCAGTTATTAAGAAGAACTTTTTATATCCACCAGCGTTGGATTATTCATTTATTTCATTCATATTTAATTAACGGGGGAGACTTCTAATGGTTGATCCTATGGTTTGATTGGAAAGGACATGTGGACGTTCATTAATGATTTATTAACAATTATAGACACATAACTGACGGTCCGTTGAACCCTGCTATCCTTTAATGACTCTTATTTAAAAAAGGTTATACACTCTAAAGCTATATTTAACGATTATTAAACACAGATAAACTAATTAATTACATATTACGAACCATTTCTAATTAGATTTTAAAAACGGTTATAAATGGTTTCCTATAATAAAAGTGACCATCATCACCTCGGTGATCAGGTCACTGCTTGTTTAAATGTTGCACCTCAGTGTGTGTTGAGACACATTCACCACTAGATGACAGTGGCTTTTCTTTTCTCAGCTCCAGGTGTCGTTCATCGAATCGTTACCGTAATCCTGAAAAACCCACAGGAGAAGCTCTGACTGCTTCAGTAAAGAACCCGTCATCATTTACTCACGAAGCCTTAAACTGTTAAACTTCTGAAAACACGTCAGTCCACAGCGGGAGAGAGACTTTAATGAAAACAAATGCACAAATATATAAATGTTATCTCATGTTTAATGGGGTCCCATTAATCAATCAAACTGTATTTAATACAGCATCTTTCAAACTAATCAATTGTTCACTGTGCTTTGACAAAATATTAAAAAAGGATGAATACGTTTACAGACTCATACATTGTGAGCGATTACAAGAACAATAAAATGTTAATAAAACAAGGAAGAATAAATAATAAAAAGATAAGAGATTATAAAATAGATGTTAGGAAAATAAAAAAGCCAGTGTAAAGTCTACAGAGCTCCTGAAGTCCCAAAAGATATTTATCTAGGATATTTAAAACTGCTAGATCATGTTATAGTGACTCATAATCATAATAATGATAATAATGATTTCAGCTCGGTACACGGCAGCAAGAAAACATTCATGTCTTGTCAGGGCTGCAGTAAAACAGTGAGAATAAGTATTTACTTGAATTATCATTATATATAACATTATTTTTGAATACTACAAGCATTAATAGTATGCTGTGACAAAAACCTTGTGCCTGTCTATTAGAGAGGTGTTGGTGGTGAGTGGGGGGGGGGGATGTAGAGACAAGCTGTAGAGACAAGCTGTCAATCTGTGCTGCGGCCTCGTGCATCATCAGTGGACATACGAACAACGTCAGCCTCTCAGATCAACCTCCACATTCAGGTAAACTCACTTCGGTGCTCGATGGAATAGTTGTGATAGAAATCCTGTGATGGCAAAAGGAGAATATTGATGATTTGTGCGTAAAACAACGAGCTGATCTGTAGTTTCTTAAGAAGATTAGGTGAAGCGACGCTCAGAACGACAAGCTGGAGGCTCACCAACGGCAACAGAAGCTTTTTCTTTTGTCTGTTATTGTGAAAGAGAAAGAAAAAAACTAAATATCAGAGATAGTTTGATAAAGCCTCAGAAAGAAAACGCACGTTGATAACTCTTCCTCTCAGATGTGTATCTGCAGCTGTGGGAAACCGTGAACAAGCTGTTTCACCTGTCAAACCTTCCTCTGGTTTTATTTCTCTTTGTTTACACACATTTGCAAACAGTGGAGCTGCTAACCCAGATTCCCTTTGGGACGTCTCTCAGGAATAAGCGGCCTCCTGGCCGAGGCTCCGGTGCCTGTCGTCCTAATCTCCCTCGCACCTGCTGAGGCCGTGCCGAGCTGTAAAAATAGGGGTCATAAGAGGATCCGCCTGGTGTCGGTGTGAAGGAGCCGGTGGAGAGTGATCCTGAGGAGCCGAGGAGCCGAGGCAAACATTTACAGTCGCTGCTGCTTAACCAACAGAGCACGGAGGCCTCTTGGATTAAATATCAGTGAAGTTGGAACAGGAGCTGATTTTCTTCTCCCCGGGTTAATATGTGATTTAATGCTTAAATGACCTGATGTGATTTACTTTCATTTAATCAGTGTTGGAAGTTGTTTTGGAGATTTGAAGTATAAGCACTTTAGAACTGAGAGTGAGGCTTGATTACTACAGAAGTGACTCTCCCACACGCCTGTAGTGGCAGCGTTAGGTTTGGTTTCATTTGGTCTCTGAGAGGCCGAGATACACGTCAACACAATCAGGGAGCTGGAGCAAATTTCATTTCTGGTGCTTTCTTGACTGATAATATAACATTTAAAAAATTCAACATGACTCCTCTGTTCCAGACTCAATGTCCCTGTCGCTCCGTGTTACACACATCAATCCATCATTTCACTGGTCGAATGAAGTCGCAACAAAAACGACTGAAGGGCAGAAGCAGAAATCTCAGCTGGATTCATTGAAACGCGAAGAAGTAAAATAGAAACCAGAGTGAAGTTTACTTCTTTAATTCAAATACAAAGTGAATTTTAACTGTAAAATCAAAAAAGGGATTAGAATCGTATGTACATCGAGTTTCATAATGTTTAATGTGAAGCATTTTACTTGTGTTGTAAAGTGCTATATGATATTATTATCATTGTTGTTGAGGTTTAAAGATGCAGCTAAGGTCAGAGAGGTTGAAGGTTTGTATTGGATTTTATTGTCGTCTGCGTTTTGTTTGCTTCTTCGTTTCTAATCCCCAAAAACAACAAAACCGCTTCCCGTGAGATTTCGCCGTGGGGTGAGACAATGACCCGAGAAAGAACCCGTTAAGTTTTGGTGGGTACTCGATGGGAGAGCAGATCCAGGAGTTTCTTTGATATTTATTGACTGGATTTGACCTTTGGGCCTCGGCAGAGGTTTGAGGTCCACAGCGTTGGATGGGTTCTCTCCTGGTGACGTGTTGGGATAAGTTCTGCAGGTGTGCAGTCTCTGTACTAAGTGCCTGTGAAGCAATAACACCCTAAGACAAGGCCTGCACTGTTGTTTTAGCAGAACCCAGACGCGTCTCGTTTTCTTCCACAGGATCTCAGCTGGATGGAACACGGATGTCCGACCTGTGGTGGCCTCCCGGTGCACGAGGGGTTCACCACCACCACCACACACTGGAGCTGTTTGTGAATCAGCTGTGACACGTCCACGTCTTCCTGGCAGCTCACCCCAGCACCACACTTCCTGTCCCACTTTTAACAGACTTCAGTTCTCCCTGATGTTGCGTCACCTCACCTGCGTTCAGGAAACCACAGTGGAGTCATCAGAGGGCCTCATCAGGAAGCCCACACAGTCAGGAGCGTAGTGTGTGTGTGTGTGTGTGTGTGTGTGGATTTATGTTTCTATGTAGTGCGTGTGTGCGAGAGCGGTGCAGCCTTGGATCCATCGTGGAACCACAGTCCGCCCGGGCGCCCAGCCTTCGGGCCGGAGACGCTGCAGACCAGCAACTACTCTCTGGTGCTGCTGATCCAGCTCAGCCTGCTCTCCTTCGACCTGTTCGTCAACTCGTTCAGCGAGCTGCTGAGGACTGAGCCCGCCGTGCAGCTGGTGCTTTTCATGTAAGTTACACACAAGCATCATCTTTGGAAGCTGGATTGACGTGAAATTTTGACATTTTCCTCCTCTCAAAGTTTTCATCTCCTTCTTGTGCTTTTCTGTTCGACAGAATCCAGGACATCTCCATCCTGTTTAACCTGATCATCATCCTGCTGATGCTGTTCAACACCTTCGTGTTCCAGGTCGGCCTGGTCGCCATATTGCTCGAGCGGTTTAGAATGCTGCTAATGCTCTCTGCCCTCTACCTGACCTTCAGCATCATACTCCACTCCTGGCTCATGGTGCGTAACAGCAGATGAGAACTTGTTCAGTTTGGTTTCACACATGAGAAGAAGAGCATCGAGTGGTTTTCCTCCTCTCTGTGTTTTAAGTAAAGAGACATTTCCTGTTTTCTTGAATCTTTTCAGAATCTGCGTTGGCTGAACACCAACAGATACGTGTGGACAGACGGTCTTCAGGTGCTGTTCGTGTTCCAAAGAACCGGTGAGATGAACCTTTGTTTGGTCTAAATTCTGTCTGCTCAGTAAAAAAAAGGAGGTTGTACAGTTCACGAGTTTAAAATTAAATCAAAAACAATATTTAACCCACCGAGCGAGGCAGACATTTCAATATCTTTAATATAAATTATATTTTGAGTTGGAAACATGCTCAGTTTACGGGACTTATTAAATTGCAGCTGAAGTTTTTTGTTTTCCCTCGGCTGTATTTTAATAAAACAAAATAAATGCTGGTTAATGTCACCAAGTTTAAGTTTGATCAAGGTTGTCGTCTCTGGAGGAGGACACTGTCTCGTCCTCACAGTTTAAAGTTTTCGTCTGTCCTCAGGCTCCAGACAGTGACCACACAAAACGATGTGGGTGTGATTTCCATACACATATAAGCTCATAAGTGGATAAAGGGATCTATTGTCTAGTTGTTGGAACTTACTGCAGCCGTGTTCTCTTTGTCTGGAACACCCAGACAGACGGTTGGTGTGTGATGCAGCGCTGCATCACCACTTCACTAAATCTCTTTAATTGTCGCGTAAAGTGAAGACACGGTGACGTCTGCCGACCTGAGCTGCTCCTTCAGGATCCTGCAGATAGACGTAAACGCTGGAAGGGGATTCCCAGTGTCTGAGTGTCTGTGTGCTATCACGTCTCGTAGCTCCCTCAAGTGAACTGCATCATTGTGAACAGTCATAATATTCAGCAGGAGCCGCTCTCTTGAACATGGAGCGTGAAATGTGAAAGACAATTATATTCAAAAAGACAAAACACAAGCAAATTCAGAAAATATCTTCATCAGTGCACAACATCACACATGCAGCAAATACACATAACGACCAAATATACACGCGGAACCAAGTATATTATCTGGATATTTTGTGTTTTTGTACACTAAACCTCGTCTGTTCACAGCTTCGGTGTTGTACTACTACTTCTACAAGAGGACCGCAGAGTATCTGGGCGACCCTCGTCTCTACGAGGACTCACAGTGGCTGCGAGACGTCTTCGCTCAAGTCAGACAGTGAGCACACGAGGCCACAGACGTCGGATCCAGAGCACAAATCGAACATTTAACAACATATTTAAAAACATACGATGGGAAAAGTGACCGCTTCAACACGCTTGTTTTTTAAAGGTACAGTTACATTTTGAAAGCAAAAATACGAAAAGTTTGAACAAGAAATATATTCTGGTCTAAAAAGCATTTCTTGAAACGCAGGTGCCAAACTCCGGCAGGAGTTAGAACGTTAAGGCCAGAACGTCTCACGAGTCTCGTTTTGCTGTTTGATGACAACAACGAATGAAAAACATTTTCCCGTTACATTTTTTGAATTCTGTTGGTATTCTGTCACCACATGCCCTTTCTTTCTTTTCTTTTTATAATGCTTTGAATTTTTTAAAAGACTATTCTGCATTTTATTTATGTGATCATTTGTGTTGCTTTCGAGTTTGTTTGCACTGTTGATGTTGAACTTTTGAGGCTTGTCTAAATTACTCTGTGTGTGTTTCATCCGCAAAATAAAGTGTTAAACTACAAACAGTGTGCATGTGCGTTATGTTATCACAATCCTGTGTCAGAGTTTGCTCCAGAGCATGAAGCCAGCTGACTGAAGCGGAGCTGATCCTTCAGCTCACTGAACTCTGTGAGGAGCAACTCCTGCTGCAGGTTCCACTGAAAACACGAAAAGAGAAAGAACGTTTTATTTGAGTCTGGAGTAAAATGAAAACCAAAAAATAATAATTACAGCGACACGCTCACCCAAATAAATCCATTAAGACAAAATGAACGACAGATACAGAGGCTTAGATGGAGAACAACACCACCAGACAACTCACCCTCAATGCAAACTTGTGAAACTGCTCCGCTTCCTCTCGTCTGCCGGTCTGAAAACAAACGGTTTGTCACACGTTAGATCAGATCCCTGAGGAACAGAGAAAAAGTGATGAGTGCGTTTTAACTGTGTCCCAGTTCAGGGACTCCAGGGACGCACGCACGTGTGTCCTCTGAGTGGAGTTAAAGGTTGAACTGAACTTCTCGGGATTGTGGGAGCACAGGATACTCAGGCTGTGTGCCCATATTTGGGCCATTTTTGGAACCGAACTGGGACGCGGCTTGTTTGTTTTCAGAGCATCGTCATCACTCACCCTGAGGCAGATAAGAGACAGGAAGGCCCACACCTCTGCATTCTGGTTGTTTAAATGGTTGGCCTCGGTCAAAGCCTCCTCAGCTACAGACAGATTCTCCAACTACACACACACACACACACACACACACAACAACCACAGCTCACTTCTTTTCAAAGTAAATAAAAGTAAAAGCAACTCTTGAAAGCAACTTAGTTTGTATTTTCAAGACTTTGTCTACCGTAGAATTTTGAAGTGTACTTAAAACCTGCAACTAACTCAAACTGTTATCAAGAAGCCTCCCACTCCTTAAATTACTTTTTAACAATTTTACATTATACACTTAAATATATATAATTTCCATCGTTGTTCTGGAAGTGGAGTTTTACCCGGTACAAGGCGGTGCCCAGACCCAGCCAGGTCAGGCAGGAGGGGGACTGTTCACACGCCTGCAGGTAGACCTCTTTGGCTTTTTCAAACTGGAAGTTAAAAACACAGATTTAGTAACTCTGGCTCTTTAGTGGTGTTTTGCAATAACACAACACATTTTCATCTAGCAACACAATGTGTGGATCTGCATTGTCTCAGTATCTGACCTTCTCCTGCAGGAGGTAGATGGATCCCAAGCGGAGGAGGACAAGGTGAGAGTCTGACGGCTGCTGCAGGAAGTTCAGGCTCCACTCATAACTCTCCTGGGCGTCAGTGAATGCCCCTCGCAGGTAGTGACAGTGACCATTCAGAGCCCATGTGTCTGCGTCCTGCTCACAGGGTGGACAAAGCTTTACAGGTAACCACACATGTCACATGTTCCACCCAGTCCTCATCATGGACTGAAGGTTGTGGCTCAGCGCTGCAGCCAGTAGACTGTGTGTACCTGATCTCTGTGAAACAGCGCCTCCCTGAGGGCTGCAGCAGCACCGCAGTAGTCAGCTTTGAGCAGATGCAGCTGGGCCAGAAGACGGAGGAAGGAGACGCTGCGACCACCTTCTGAACACAGGAGCTCCTGGGACAGAGCACGCTCCGCCATCTGGTGACAACGTGACAGTGTCAGCTGACAACTGGAATTTTTATATTTTGGTTTTGTTGGAACTGAGAAAATAAACTCTCTTGTTAGTATATCTGACCAGTGGCTTAACAAACCACTGGATGCTCAGTGTGTTTGTACCTGCAGTGCAGTGTTCTGCACCAGGAACTTCACAGCCTCCATGTAAATGGTGGGGGAACGTTTTGGTTGAGTAGATCTGCAGCCGACACTTTGTGCCGAAGGCTCTTTGTGCATCTCTGAGTCCTGGTCACTGAACTCTGGACGTGAGGGGGAAAACACAATAATATTGTCTAGTGCAATGTGAGTGTAGGTCCAACAAAAACAAATTCAGATGGTTCTTGCCAACGGAATGTATCTAAACCTCGCACAACATGGATTACGATTACTCTGTCACTGCATTTTCTATTTACATTTTAATATTATGTCCTGAAAAGTGGGATGAAGTGTGAGAACTCCTCCTCACTTTGATTAACATCAGGAGACTGACACACAGGAGGGGCTGTCTCCACTTCCTCCACCTCCTGGTTTTTCAGGTCTCTGCCTTTCTTTTTCTCCTCCTCTGCTTCTGCTCGCTTCTTTGCTTTGTCTGCAATCAGCTGCTTCCTGGCCTCCAGAAAAGCCCTCTCAGCCAGGATGGATTCATTCTGCCCCTCATGGAACAAACCTGGACAACACACCACGAAAATATAAAGTCAGACTTAGAGTTGACATCCATCTTTCTTTCTCTCCTAGTGTTGCTTGAGTTTTTTTAAAGTTTTGAATACGGTTTCACAGGTAAAACAGCAGCGAGTAGGAAAATCAACTTCCATCTCACCCAGCAGCGTCCAGGCCATCGTACTGGGAGGGTCTACGTTCGCCGCCCGCTCCAGGAAGGTCTGAGCCTCCTTGTAACGTTCAGATGTTGCTGCCAACACGCCACACATCATGAGGCTGGAGAAACAAGAACAGATTATTCGGATGCCTGGTTAAACATAACTGTGAGGATGGGCTGCTGCTGATTTAACATTTTCCTTTTCACACAGTTTCCAATGTACAAAATGACAAAGTGAATTAACGTCTCTAATAATAGATATGCGATGAGTTGTGGGAGCCTTTAATTATTAATGTTGTTATATATTAATTAGCACTGACTGGGAGCAGAGAACCAGTGAACTGGAAGTATTTTTAAAGTTTCCTGTTACATAATCCCACGACACCTAATACTATTTTAGTATCTGTGATGGATAAATCATCTCTGGACATCTGTCACATCCAGAGCAAAGTGAGGACCCAAATGCAGAAGCCACACGAGGACAGATGAAATGAACAGATTAATGGGAAGCTAGAGTCAAGAAAGCAGCGGCGTCTAAAGCTCTCGAGCAGAAGGAACAGAAATGAGGCAAAGCTTTGTCGTCTTGGAATAACAACGCTTGGAAAACATTGAAACTGCAACGATAAAGACAAAGGAAAACACAGACTACACACACACACACATACAGGTGAAACTCATGAAGGTGGGCCAGGTCATCATAAAGGAGAGAAACCACACAAAGACAGGAAGTGAAAGGCACTGAGATCAGAAACAAGGGTGTATGATAAATAAAAATAAAACAGGAGCTGAATAAAAAAGTGCAAGAAATTGTTTTAAACATAAAAACTCCAAAAAAAGATCCACAAAGAAAGAAGTAAAGAAGTTTTTAAAAAGAACCCAAACACAGACAGAAGAAGAAGTGATGACAGACCTGAGCTCTTTAAGACACAATCATGCAGCCGTGCAAAACAGGAACCACTAGATTAAAGTTAGATACTACGGTTTCAGATGAAGCGGACCGTGTCTAACCTGGGCTGATGTGTCTGCTGGATGGATACAGCATCATGGAAACACTCTTTAGCCTTCATGTGGTCTCCAGTCAGCATGTGGAGACTCCCCCACTCAAATCTGAGGGAGGGCTCACTGGGGTTCCTCACCACGAGCTGTTGGAGAATAAATACAATATTCAACAGGCACTCGGTCATTTCACCAAGCAGTCATTTTGTACAATAGTGAATAATTAGTCTCCAACTCTGTTTTTGATTGAAGAGCAGAGGCATTAGCACTGACGAGCGTGTTCTTGTACCTCTTGGTAGTAACGATCAGCCTGCTGATAATCTCCGGTGAGCTCAGCTTCTTTTGCAAAATGTCTGAGCTGAGAAGAACTCAACTGGATTTCATCTGTGGAATCATCATCAACGTCTTCTGAATAAATCTGGAGAGGGGAAAATGAGTATATATATATATTTATATATATTTATATATATGTTATGGGGATTTCTCTTGCAAGTGAACTTTAAGGTGAAGACAAGTGTTAATGCTGGGGTTAGGTTTAGGTTAAGATTGGCTTTAGGCTAGCAGTCAGTATGTTAGGGTTACAGAATGTCTTCTCAAGAAATCAATGTAGGTCAATATAATGTACTGAGTGTGTGTGTGTGTGTGTGTGTGTGTGTGTGTGTGTGTGTGTGTGTGTGTGTGTGTTACCTTGTTGAGAGCGATGTGCGTCTCATCCACCAGATAGACATAGAGCTCACTAACAAAAGCCTTTAGATCCTGAGGGTCAGTGAATGGATCTGTCCTCCGCATCTTGTCACGTACAAGCCTCACCACTGCATGCTACACACACACACACACACACACACACACACACACACACGTATATTGAAGACTGTCAGGGTTCCTGCAAGTTTCCCCGGTGTGCTGTTTGCAGTTGTTCTGACCTTCATCTGCTCCTTGAAGGAGAAGTATCTCCCAGAGACGTTGAGCGCTCCCATCAGCTGAACTGTCTCTTGCTCCCGGCTGCAGTCGTCTGATGGTTTGCATGTTGCTCCAAATAATTCCCTATACTGGTCTGAGACTTGGGTCACCGTGTTGCCTACCTGCCTGTGGAAGTTGAGCACAGCCTGCAGGAGCAGACACAAGAAAGTGAGCGACCCTCCACTGATGTTTGAGCTTTATCTTGTGGTTTTTTTTTTGGCACGTTTGTGTTACTGTGTCTGTGTTTTACTTTTTCTGCTCTGCTAGGACCCACTGGAGGTCGAGGTCTGGGTGGGATCAGTGCCTTCACCCTGCAGGAGGAAACAGAGACACATTCTCACACACTTGTGTTTCACAGTCGGTAAGAAACCCACAGTGAACAGTTTCTGATGGCTAAGGTTTTATTTGCTCAGGGCCACAATCTAGAAACACAGTTATCAATAGAACCAAACTCAGTGACCACAGAATACTGGATTTAAGTGACACGTTACCTCCTGGACAGTTCCTCTGGAGAGGTTTTGGGAACCAGAGGTTTCTCCAAGGCTATCTCAATAATGAGGTAAGTTCTGGCTTCAGCATACGTCTGTCGTTAACAGGAGTGAGGTGTCAGGATGATGAATGCTTTCAAAAATATTGAATAACATGTGAAGTGAATATAAGTTTGTAGTTTTTTCTCATTCCGTAATTAAAAGCACAGTTTTCATAATGAACACAGTTTTGCTGCTGTTTGGTAGAAACTTACATTTTGCTCTGTGTTGACGTGCGGCTCAGGCTCGGTCAGGCTCTCGGAGTCAGTTGTAGCCGTCCGGCACTGATTGCCAGGTTGCTGACAAACAAACACAACGTTGAATCAAAAGATTTAAGTTAGATTTTGTGAAACTGATAAAAATGAACCACTGGGTTTTGCTTGGGTTGGAAAACTTTAAGAATTTGTTTTACAGTTTATTATTCTTTATTTTCCAGGAATTCTGTTAATTAACGGAATAATCTGTCTCTTAACAGGTAATTTTCTTTTACTAGTCAGGACCTTTCTCACCCTTTTGACTGGCTCCTTTGAATCCTTGGCTCCCTTCTGTCCTCCTTCCAAATTCTTCCCTGCCTTTGCCTTGTGCGAGCTTGCAGCTGAGCTGGCACGAGGTTTGTTATGTTGGGCTGCGGCCTTGGCCTGTTCCTTTAACACACTGACACTCCTCTTCGCCTTTTAGCACAAGACAGAAGACAAACTGTCTTTACTTGAAGCTTAACAACACAAACACGATGGAAGCAGTATTAGGGTTATTCAGTGGAATATATCCAGTAAAGTCTTTACTTATGAATCACACACGATAAATCAGGGCTGTGCAGTATACATCCTATTTTTTTTTTTTATCTATATGACCTTGTTCAGCAACTCTGCCTCGGAGAAGGGTTGAACACTGTACGCTCCTCGGATGCGGCTGACACCGGGATACAGCAGCCGGCCCATATCCACAAAGGCCACACTGTGGAGGAGGATCTCGGCGTTCTCTTCAGCTATCTACACACAGAAAGAAAAAAAACACACAAAGACGAATTACACAAAACTTCACATTAACTTTCCTTGAACTTTAATGCAACTGTGGTTGTTGTCCTCCATCACTTTCATCTGGTTCGGGCTTGAGAGCTTAAGTTACAGAGTCATTACACAATGGAGAAGAAAGTATTAAATAATATTTATACTGTTTCTAAACTTATCCTTCTATAACAAAGCTCGCTCACCTGCTTGGTTGCTGCCTTTCCAAGAGGAGCCACCGACCTCATGATCTCCACTGGCCACAGTCTGCTCTCAGTGATCCTCTGCCGCAGCCTGAAGTCAGATAAACATGTTCTCATATCATTTTCCAGAGCCTTTATTTTACCACTAGAATTTGACTTATGTTTTTTTAATGAAGGAGCCAAGTTGTCAAATACAATCTACAAAAATCCTAACATTCAGAAACAGTCCAGGTATAGTCTTAAGATCTAATGTCCTTTCTAGAATAATCTATTTGTAGACGTGGCCATCAGGCAGAGGAGGAGTTGTGTGTGTTCACTGACCTGGCACTTCCTCCTGCATCCAGGAAGCAGCACATCTCTGTGTCCCAGCTCACCCTGCTCTTCATGGCCTCTGCCTCATTACGAAACTCCCGGTCCTGTTGGAACATTCACACCTTGACGGTTATCGACAGTAATGTGCCATTCAGCCAAAATCAATCAATGAGTCTTTGAAGCAGCAGACGGAGGCCAGATCCACAGTAACCTCTAATCCAGTCAGCTCTCCGTCCTCCTGTTCGATGGGCTCTTCTTGGAAATAAGCTCCAGGCATGAAGTGGTTTCCTGGGGCCAGCAGAGCCTGATGGGGCCTCTTCTTCTGTCTGCCCTTTACCTCCGTCTGCCCCCCTGGCTTCAGCTGCCCATCACCAAACACCAGTGCCTGATCTTTCTGGAGGTTAGAGGAAAAGTACACCCACAGTGGTTAAATCATTAATCCTGGAAACTTTCATGTTTGAGTTCTGTGACATTTTGATTTAACACGTCCTAAAACTTTACAAGCTCTTCAGTAAAACAGAAGAAGCTAAGTTACAAACACAGAGGAACATTCACCTCAGCCATAAGTGGGACCTCCAGGGCAGCAGTGAACGAGGAGGAAGTTGGGGCGGCACCAGACGGCAGCATCCATGACTCAGGGACGGAGAAGGCTGTCTCTATGGTTACCTTCAGCAGGTTGGAGGCCGAGAATTCGATCTCAGACAGAAGCGGAGCCGACACGCTGACACTCACATCCAGGGTCGACTGCTAAAAGGGGTCAAATGTTGAGGGTGTTTGATTTGCTTATAAACGATTATATTGTCTAAAGGTGTCACTGAAGACTCAGTTTTTCTACCTACGGTTACACAACCTACTAATTTAACGTTTTTGAGAACAACTGTGTTCATTGGTGGATCCCTGTTCTGCACACCTGGCTGCACTTTTCTCTTCCTGCTCTGGACTCACTTCCTCCTCTATGTAGCCCCTGTGATAGAGCACAAGCATTTCTGAATCATATGAAAGGACCACAGATAACAGGTGTGTTGCTTTTTAAATCTGTGAACACCATTTATTTCCAACATTGAGTTTGCCTTGGTCCTCTCTCCCTGTGCCTGACAATAACTGAGTGAAATTATTAAATGAGTATTACATTATGATTATTATTTATTATTGAATTTTTAACACACAAACCTTGGAAGACTTGGTTGGGGGGCTGGTCACAGGATTCAATGGGACAGTGGCTGAGAAGCTGCACTGACCTGAAGTCAGAAGAAAAAAAGTCACGTCCACACAGGATTCACACAGCGTCCAGAGCTCCACCCGTTTGTTTGCTCAAAATACATAAACATATTGTGAACATCATTTCTAACGTGTACAAATGTACCGTGCAGCAGCGGCAGCAGGTCGACCACAGCTTGGCCCAGCACCACCGTCTTGGCTTCAACTTTCTTCTCCTCAGGCAGGAACTCAGTCACAGTCACTGACGACAAAAAACTGTTTAATCCAGTGAAAATTGAAGCCAATTAGGACTCCAGGCCTTCTTCTGTTCCATTCAACACTCTGCAAATTACTCCAAATGCTATTACAAGGATTAGGGATACTTGTTTCAGTTTAAGCTGCAATTGACTTGTCTCCATCCTAAGTTTCTGTCGACCGGACCTGCAAGAATATCTGCAGATCGTTAACAAACTTCCAACAAACAAAATTGCAGCAACATATTTTGCCAATTCTGATGAAATATATCATCTAGAATAAACAAAAAGTGGTTAGATAGTGTAACAATAATTAACCACAAGGCTTAATGATGTGATTTTCTTGTAATCGGCTTATTTGGTCAGGTAGTTGTGTAAATGTTAAGAAATAAGCTCCATGTTCATGAACTAGTTAAAGGTAAGGTAAGCAAACATGTAATAACTAATACAATAACAGGCTCTAGGTCAGTAATATAAAACTTTCTCTTTGCTTAAATAACAAAAGATTTTAACCACTGGATGTATTTTTCCATTATTGGACAAAAAACAAGATTGATGAAGGTTGAAAAAGGCAACTTACATATGATTGGTTTATGGGCCATGTCACTGAGAGCCTGAGCGTCATGGAGACAGTGATATTTGCAGGTGAAGTTGTAGTCAACGCGCTGCTCCACGGGGTCGTACTGCTTCTTGTCTGACTCTCCCAGCAGAACTCTGTCCACTTCAACCTGCAGAAAACTCTGGAAGCTGTCGTTCTTTTTCCCCTGCTGAAGAAAAGAGGAGAAACACAATAGACAACATGAGGTGTGCACACTCACAGTGTCCCTGATTCTAGTCATTAAAGCTGCATGTTGCAATTCTGAACATCCATCAGAAACATTCTGACGCAGGGTGATGAAATAAATGAGTATTTATTTGTCTAAATTAGTCCCTTCAACTACAGCACAGGGTGTAAGGGGCACTCACTACTCTGGGCCAATTAATGAAATCAATTAGGCCTAATTAACTCTAAAGTGACACTTTTAACATATGAAACTCTTGACGATGAGTAACACAGAAGTTTTATTATCAAGCATTTTTCGCTTTTTCTTTCAATTTATCTTTTTATCCAGCAAGTTAGAAGCGATCATACACGTTAATAAACCTCTGTTGCTCTGGTTACATCACCTGAAGTGGGCTGAGCTAATAGTTAGCATGTGAAGCTAACTTGTCACTTGTCCTTTTTAAAGTTCACCAAAGTTAAACTCACCAGGTTGTTTCCGCGCGATGCAGTTATTTTAATAAAGTCTGTTTCTGTGGAGTCACCGGGCGTCTCCATTGTGAACACGGGCCACAGAACAACGGTCAGCGGTTAGCGGTGAGCGGTTAGCAGCTAGCAGCTAGCGGTTAGCCTCTTCCTTCAGATACACGGATTCACGTTTCCATGGCGACAGTACACATGCTGGTGCGTTCACTTACAATCTGAAATATCCAGACTGACAGACCAGCAGGTGTTTCAGACCTACATAAAAATATAAAGGATAAAAAGAAAGCCAGTCTCGACATTATATGTACACACACACATATATACATATAGAAATAAATATAGATATAGATAGATAGATGGATAAATAGATAGATAGATAGATGGATAGATAGATGGATAGATAGATAGATAGATGGATAGATAGATAGAAATGTTATTAGTACCTCTATTATTATAAAACTGACAGTGTTTTAATACAACTGTTATCTCCCCCTCTGATCATACAATGGTGATGAAGTGATTAACAAATAAAACATAATTAAATGGAGTGAGTGCTTTCAGTCAACAACAACAACAACAACAACAACAACAATACTACTAATGATGTAATAATCCTGCTGGGAATAAAGGGACCAATCAGATTTAAGCTGTCACCAGTGGGCCCACCCCTGACTATAACTGTACTACTGTAACTTATTAATGATGTTGGAGCAAAACCACGTTGAGTAGTTTAAGTTATTTCAGGGCATCGTGTTTTATAAGGTTGTATTTTCTTTTCAACTTGAATATAGTGGAGGAGAAAAGTTTCAATGTGTTCTTCTGAAATGTGTGAAGTAGTAGCTAAATGAAAAATAAATATATATATATATACAGTTTCAAGTTGCATTTGTCATATGCAAGCTAACACAAGGTCGACATGTTGAACAAGAAGAAACCGTCAGCTCAGCAGTGCAACAGTTCAATTAAAATAAAAGCAAGGTAAAAGGAGCTTATTATAAAAAGCTCCAATACAATATAGAACCGAAGCTATATACATTCAGAGCTGCAGCGTCACATTCGTTGAAGTGAATTAACAACTTTAACAGTATGGAGTGTGTGTGACTAGTTATTACACACGTGTACATAAAGTTATTGCACTTTGTGTGTATCAGTTGTAATACATATTGTTAAAATTGGATGAAATGTACTCTGTATACTTTAGCTGTACTCTGTTATAGAATGTGTAATCACGTGTAATAATATCTAACGTGTACAATCCGTGCTGCAGACCGTCCTCCCCGGCACAGGGGGCGCTCCACCCCCCGGGTCACCGCCACCTCTGGCACCCGCTAGCTTGCCATGCTACGTTCCTGCACCCGCGGCTAATCACTTCCGGAGAGTGTTATTATCAATGATTTTGTCGCTCGCGTGAGATCAAAACACTTCTCCGGTGTTTGTCTTGTGTTGTCTCGGGAAAACAATGTCGTACAACTACGTGGTAACAGCGCAGAAACCCACGGCGGTGAACGCCTGCATCACCGGTAAATACCCGCTGCGTGCTCGGTGTTTTTCCTGCGGTTGTCCGCCACCTGTGTGTTTAGCCGCCGAGCTCCCGCGCTGCGAGCACCCCCCCCCTGCTCCGGACAGGCCCGGGGCTGCAGCTAGCTCCTGTTGTGCTAACTCAAATGTCCACTGGCTACGTTAGCTGCGGGTTTATCTGTGTGTGTGTGTGTGTGTGACGCTGACAAGTCTCTGTCGTGTGTGTGTGTTCGTGTCCCACAACCCGGGGAAGCGGTGCTCTTGCTGGGTGTAATGTGTCGGCTGCTGTCGGTGGAACCGGTTGTCCCAGATCTTAAAGAGCGGTGTCCATCATCGTGATAATCTGATAACACTTCGTGCACATCAAACTCTGACACGTGCACACACAACTGGGGGGGAAATAGCAAAGAAGCCAAATGTCGTTCGGTGTTTCGGGCCAGAGAAAACAGGAAATGTAAAAAAAACACTGGTGTTGAAACCGTGAAGAGCAGAACACGAGTTTGCTCCAGATGCTTTGATTAACCTCCATGTGCACGTATTACTTAAAGATCTTTTAACTCTAGTGTCACACACACATTTGAGGTACTTGTACTTGACCTGAATATTTCCCTTTCACGACACCTCATACATCCACATTAATGGAGATCTACTGGACTGTTCATGTGACATGTGATAGTGTTGAAGTCTCGTGTTGCAGCTGAACAGCCCTCACCTCACCCTCTCCTTCCAAACATGAAAAAGAAACTGTGGTAGACTTTAATTTTCATAAAAACTCAAAAGGTGTTTAGTTTGTCCAGTCTGGACTAATGTAAAAAAACATGGCGGCCTCCGTAGAGAGGGTCCCCTCCATGTAAATACAAAGCATTTGAATATAACGGGGAATTTTCTGGAGTAAAGAAAACTACAGTTCATACAATTTAGATTAAACAAACTAGTGAAAACATATTATTCTACATTCAATTTCTGCCAGTAGATCCCTTTCACCTGAATCTTACACACTGCACCTTTAATTTATTGTTTATTATGTTCATGCAATACACGAAGAGTTTATGAAATAACATGGGTAAGTATAGCTATAATGACTCATCAGGACATATGAGGAGAATGTGGAATTTGCATTGCACAAACAGTATGAAATAACCTTAACTTCCCCTTGTTGTAGTGATAATATGAAGCTAAGATCACCTCTGTCTGTTCCTGTATCTGTGTAAAGCTTCCACTCTTGTTCACAACATACTTGATGTTGTAATTCATCATTTTGTTTAAATAACAAAAAAGTTTTCAGTTCTTAATCAACTGAAATTGTTGTGTTTGCAGGTCACTTCACCTCTGCAGAAGATCTCAATCTGCTCATAGCCAAAAACACACGGTTGGAGATCTATGTGGTCACACCAGAGGGGCTGAGGCCCGTCAAGGAAGTGGGCATGTATGGAAAGATCGCTGTCATGGAGCTCTTCCGGCCCAAGGTAGGCACTTTGAGTATGAGTGTACGTACGGTGAATGACTAAGCGAAATTCCTTTCAACTTGTTGTCGTCAATAGATGTTGCTGAATATCTATTTTCAATTAACTTTGAGATAAATTAAATAACCTTTACAGATTTATAGTCTGTTGTTCCTGTCATCTTTAAGGGAAGTTTTCAAATGTTATGTGAGGCATTTTTTCCACTTTTGTTTGCTTAGATAGATTAAATTATTAATCAATTAACGGAAAAAAATAATCAGAAGCTTAATGATTCATGAAAATAATCAATTGCGGACGATATTTCTCACAATTCATTTGTAGTGCCTGTAAGGTGAATCTGCTAGCTCGTATGTGGCTACATTAGCTTGTGAAGTTTAGAGTGGGGTTGAGATTGATCATACAATCGACCGCTGCTGCTGCTGCTGCCTGTTCTACTGAACTCTGTTGATTAAAATAAAATAAGGCTGATGGATGTCTTGCTCTCTGACGACTTCAGTGTCTTTTCTTTTTTATTTGTTCAGGGTGAAAGCAAAGACCTGCTGTTTATTCTCACATCCAAGTACAACGCCTGCATCCTAGAATACAAGCAGAACGGGGAGAGCATTGACATCATCACACGTGCCCACGGAAATGTCCAGGTGGGTAAGAGGGCAAAACAAACCATTCTTAAAAGCATAAAACGTTTCTAAACCAAAGGCTCTTTTTCAGGATCGTATTGGACGTCCGTCTGAGACCGGTATCATCGGAATTGTCGACCCAGAATGCCGCATGATTGGTCTGCGGCTTTATGACGGGCTGTTCAAGGTGATCCCACTGGACCGGGACAACCGTGAGCTCAAGGCCTTCAACATCAGACTGGAGGAGCTGCAGGTCATCGATGTGCACTTCCTGTACGGCTGCCAAGCTCCAACTGTCTGCTTCATCTACCAGGTACATGGAAGGAGGAGTGTGTGTTTGGTTTGGTGTTTGTTAATTTGACATATTGTCGTATTGTGTGGAAGCAGCAGAATGATGATGATTATTTAATATTGGTTATACTCCTGCCGTAATATTTTTTTTAAAAGTATAACCCGGTGTCCTGTTGTGCACTGTAGGACCCCCAGGGACGCCATGTGAAGACCTATGAGGTTTCTCTGAGGGAGAAGGAGTTCAACAAGGGCCCCTGGAAACAGGAGAACGTGGAGGCTGAGGCATCAATGGTCATCCCAGGTAATCAGGGCTTATACTGTATATTAACTAAAGTCAACAATTTGAAAGCAGTAGAACAAAAAAATCACTGCAGTCATGTTTTTAGTATTATTATTTGTATATTTGTTACTAATAATTTTTTAACACTTAGGAAATGAAAGAAGGCACAGAGAGGCCGAGTTAATGCAGTTGATGATTAGATCAATTAAAAGCACAGAGGTAGATAAAGCGGTAACACATGGTCATAGAATTGTATTAGTTGCAGCCTTATTATATATCAACTTGTTTAAAATACACAAACTGTCTGATTCTGAAATTGTGCAGATTCAGCATTTTTACTCTCGTGTTTATGTGCTTGTATTTTAGTGCCAGAGCCATTTGGTGGCGCTATAATCATAGGACAGGAATCCATCACCTACCACAATGGAGACAAATACTTGGCCATTGCTCCTCCTACTATCAAGGTAAAGACGTCACATCACAGCTTTCTCTGTGCAATGTTTTCATTTAACTTGTTTCCAGGATATTATGGGAGCAGCTACTTAGTGTTCAATTAAACAAAAGATCTGCAGCCCCCTCGTCACGATGATCGAAGGGTGTGCAAAGAATAATCAGTGTCTCCCCCCAACAGACCTTTTTGTACAAAGGACATAAACAAACAAGTTAGAAAAGTCTCTTGCAAGGTTGATGAAATGTACCGTCATAGGTTTCTCCTCTCATGTGTTGTCAGATTTCATAAGCACGTCGTAATAGTCGTAATAATTGGACGTTCTCTGTTTGACGGTTAAGATTAACTTCCACATTTGGTGGGAAGGAGAAGCTCCAGCAAAAAATGTGTGGAGTTGAAGCAGATGTTTCGCTGCATTTAGGAGACCCCGAGGTGCACGTGTACGTTTATTTGTCATGAATCTTGTTTGATGTTGAAATTGGATTTGAAGGAAGGTTTATAACTGCTGTGATGATGACTTAATCTCCCCATACACCTCTGCTTTTAGTGTTATCAAGATGAAGTTGCAGTCTGTGCTGTCGTGCACATTCACCAAAGCTCAAAGGAGCTCTTCAGCAACATCCTGCGTCTATAATTACCCAGAATATTTTCTCACTCGCTTTGCTGTCGTGCCAAATTTTGGGAAAGAAATCAGTCATTTTAGTTATTTCGATGTAGCAGCTGATGCAATCAGATTTTCTTTGTGAAAACTGGCTCAGTAGCACATGGAAATGTTCACTCATCCACCCGCTGCAGATAAACAGCATGAGAATGAGATACTTGAAAATTTCATGCTGGAATAATTATGTTTCCCACATTTAAACTGAGGTATGTTGTGCTTTTCTTTTTTTTTATAAAAGTGTTTGATACACTTTAGTATCGACGCTCATCGAGAAGGTTTCACCCCTGTCCTTTTGTTCATTGGTTGGTTGGTATGTTTATCATTTGTAAGCGAGATTACGCCAAACCTCCCGGATCGATTAGCACAAAACTAGGTGGAAGGATGTGATGTGGGTCAGAGAAGAAGCCATTCGATTGCAGCTTGACAAAAAATCAGTGACATTTTGTGCAGCTTGATTGAATTGAAGAGGACTGTTAGTGTTCGGAGGTATGCGCACTATTGAGTGCCATTATTGTTTGTACCTGAATCGCTGTCAGTTGTGTTGTTTGCTGCAGAAATGTCACAATTTCAGTGTCTCGACTTTCCGCAAATCTTTTATTTAGTATCATAATAGTTTTTAAGGAGTCATAAAGTAGTTCCTTGGCCGCAGTACAAGTAAGAGATAATTTCCGCTCGTGAAAACTACACACAAGGTGGTGTCCTCGATGAAGTACGAAGAAGTTTCATGGGAATATTGATTTTAAATATGCAGGTTGCACAGATTGCTGTTTAGCTGCATCACAATGTTGTCCTCACAGAGACCCAGAGATTAAAAATGCAACTCAAGTGTAGCTTCAAATGCCTCCAAGCCTTGTGTTATCTCACCATGAGCAGCGACTCCTATCTGTGTCCTGTGGATCAATCTTGTCTCCAAACAGCCCCGCCTGATTATCTAACTCTCAATTGTCTTGCAAGCTGTCACGTCTCCGTTACAACTCTGTTTCCAAAGTCGCATCGCCCATCTTTACTCATTAGATGTTAAGAGGAGAGAAGTCGTGGGGCCTCTGCTACATGACTAATGGAATCATCCGTTCTGAATGTAGCAGACGTTTTTATTGTGGACTTTCTTTTACACCTATTTTCCCCATTAATATTCAGTGTGTGCTGAAACACACTTTTAGTGAAGACGCTTCTCTTGATATATCGCAGCATTTTTTGACAACTAATTAATACATTTTCTAAGAAGTGAAAAATTAATGTGTGACTCCAAGAAGTTGTGGAGGATTACTTACTGATGCGTGTGAGCTCATATTTTGCTTTTCTGTAAATTGGTCTGTGGTGGTTCTGCAAAACTATTTTCACTCGCAGAATCGAACACTCTTAATTACCCGCCTTTCAGTTGACAGGATTGCGAGAGGTTTTTGAAGCTGTGACAGTCAAAGTGGATGAAAAGATATAACGAACACAACAGGCAGGAGGATTGTGAAAAATGATTCTTGTAAAGGTTTGATCAAGTGAGAAATTGACTCAGCTTGTACAGTAGACAATGACAATAACAACACCTTCCTTTGAAGGAAAAGTAGAGTGGGCTCAGTCACACTTTGTGATTTTGATTCAATTCCCATCAGGATTCCTATTCCAGTCTGCCCGACAACTTATCTAGTTGTGATAGTGGAGACAGGAGGCTTCAGTCAAAGACATCTAAGAAGTTAAAGTTTTAAAGTGTTCACTTGGATTAAAGCTGAAAGTTTTCAGACAAGTTATGTTTTACAAGTTCAAATGTAATTTGAAGCTTGATATTTTACCGTTGAACCATAATTATAAATAAAAAGCAAACAAAACATCTTTGCAAACATTGTTTTATTGAAATATATGAGATAGATAATAGACAGATTCACCTGTAATGGCGTTATTTCCAACAGCTTAAGTGTTTTCTTCTTCATTGTTACATAAAAATAAAGGTAAACAAATTGTAAACACTCACCGGTATGTCTACTGATACACAACGCTAAACTTTGGCCACATGGAATTATAACACCACAAAATTCTGACATCATACAGAGCTGATTAAAGTTGCAAGCACATCTTTAATATATATATATATCTGTGTAAGTGTCACCCAATAAATCACAAAATATAAATATGTGGATATAGAACAGACAGTATCTGCCAGTGTATTAAATGTTTTAATATTTGAACCTCAAAATATGTTTCAGCTCCAACAATCTAGTGTAAGTCACGCTCCAACTCGTACTGTTGTGCTGAATCTTTCAGTAGTAATGCCCCCGTGTGTCACATTTACATTTGTAATCGACTTTTTTAAATCATAATGAAAAATGTCCCTGGACGTGTGGAATCCTTTTGTTCATTTTTTAAGCTTCATATTCATCCTTTTGTAATGTACTCACGTTCCTGCCTTATTTAATCCTTGCTTCTCTTGTCAGGCAAAATTTGAAGAGTCTGTAGTTTTAAGTTTTGCTAAGGGGGAAAACTCCTCACAGTTCTTCTTCGTAATGACAGATGATAAAGCAAGCGCAGTGAAGAAAGGTCCCTGTGGCTATACGACAGGTTGATGTTTTCCTACTGTATAAAACACGAGGTGCGCCTAAATCCTGGCACTGATTTAATTTGTGCAGGTTTGCAGGCTCTTTTTTAATGTTTTGCATGTGTCCCTCTCTGTCAATTTCAGCAAAGCACCATCGTCTGTCACAACCGAGTGGACCCCAATGGTTCGCGCTACCTGCTGGGGGACATGGAGGGACGTCTGTTCATGCTGCTGCTGGAAAAAGAGGAGCTCATGGACGGCACGGTGGCGTTAAAAGACCTGCACGTGGAGCTTCTCGGCGAGGTCCTTTATTTATCTTTTTCTCTGTATATCGCTGTATCTCTGCCTGTCTTCACTCTGTTCACCTGCCTGTCCTCTTGTCTTCTCTCCCGTCTTTGCTCTCCACCTCAACCACCCTTTCTGTTATTTTATTGTTTATTTTTCCTCCCACTGCCTTTTTTCTCTCGGTCCCCACTTTGTTCCGATTGACTTTTTAATGGTTTATGGCCCTGACAGGAGATAATGGATCAGTCTGCATGAGGAGAAATGATCCCACCTCTTTGTTGCTTGCTTGCCAGTGTGTCACTTATCCCTTTAAAGTTGATTTAGACAAGCCAGGGAGTTTAAAAAGGTAAAAGGCTTTCATTGATAGTCTGCTGAGTGATGCTGAAGCACGACAACAATAGAGCAGAGTAGTTCTGTCGAGTCAGAGGCGGATGGCTTTTAAAATCATTTTTAATGTCAACAGGTAGCAGTAACTCTCCATTCAAGTCTTTGACAGAAACATTCTTTGTTCTATATGAATTGCAGTGCAGAGTGTAAGATCATCTAATCAGTCTGTTTTCAGATAAAACATTCAAACCTGAAGTTTGAACATATTTCTTTTCTACTGTTCCCTCTCTAACATTCTGCAAACCACACATGTTCATTAATAACATTATCTGCCTTCACCACCAGCACTTAATTTGTCTTTCAACATAGCTGAACACATTTGTTGCCACTGACCTTTCTCTTCTCGCTGTCAGACACGAGCTCGTCTGCAAATAATCATTATTTTCATCATCCAACAATCTGCCAATTATTCTCGATTTATAATTTGTTGTTTTAAAGGTCAGAAATAACAAAATTCTGAAATTACCACTTCTTAAAGTGATGTCTCATAATTGTTCATTTTATTTTGCGGTGAAAACAAAGCACCTGTGTGGGACAGGAAGCTGAAACTCGTTTGCTAAAAAGCTTGATCAACGAAACAATTCGTCTATTATTAAAAATTGGTTATTTGTAGTTTTTAGGGAGTTGGTCACTAAAACCACTGTCGAGTCAGACCAAACTCAAAGTCTGCAGTGTATAAACTGAACAGACACAGAAACTGACAAAATGCATGATTAGAGTGAAATATAAGGAGCACTGATAATTAGTGGTAGCTCCACTTTGGACCTAAGAGACTAAAATGTTTTATGCCTCTCTCCATTGACAGACGTCTATTGCTGAGTGTTTGACCTACTTGGACAATGGTGTGGTGTTCGTAGGCTCCAGACTGGGCGACTCACAGTTAGTGAAGGTAAGTAGTTACTAAGTTTAAGACTAGTCCGGAAGCCAAACGCACTCCTGACCTTCCTTCCAAAGGAGAAACCCAGTATTGTTTATAAATCTCACTCTAGGAGCGATAAGTTTCCCGACCCTCTGTCCTATTCGTCCAAAACAAGCTCTATAGAGTCCAAGCCTCGACTCTGCTGCTCTTCCATCATGTCCGGCCACCGTCTCGATTGTTCCAGGTCATTATGTTGCTGTAGGATGAACTTTTGACCACTTCCTCTGTTATTGCCTTCCTTCTCTTACTCCTCTGATAGAAATAAACACCACTTCTCCCTGCAGTGCACTGTTGTCCTAATAATGCATCAGCGGGTGTGGTAACACGGATCGCACACCGCCTTTGCACAGACAGAGGGTTTGTAATTAATCAAAAGTTGGGACACCTATAGGAATTGTTTTCAACTTTCGAGGCTTAATTTACTTCCACTGCTGCAGGAAAGATGTTAGTGGTAAACAAATTTCTTATCCCCTATAAAAAAGCGTCTATGAAGCTGTTTTCTAGTAAATTTATATGATGTCAGGGTCTGGTGACCTTAACTTTTTGTCTTCTTTTTTTTTTTAGTTTAACAATTACCTCTGCACTGTGAACTGCTGAAATTCCATAAAAACAGGAGAAATGGTCGTGTCCGGAAACACCGCCAGGTTTTAAGAAAGTGTAGAAAATCCTGGATCATCTCCGGATCCACACAAAGAGATTTACAGGACAGATATAACAAGCTTCCTGTTTCACTGTAATCCTCAGTGTTTGTGTAATCCTACCGACGGACGGGTGATAACATAACCTCATTCACTGAGATTATGAGAAAACTTTAAGTCCATTCACAGGAAAGTGGACATTGGTCTGTCAGCCTGAATCTGTTTGTCTCTCTGCAGCTCAACGTCGACAGCAATGACCAAGGCTCGTATGTGGCGGTGATGGAGACGTTCACCAATTTGGGGCCCATCGTTGACATGTGTGTTGTAGACCTGGAGAGGCAAGGCCAGGGTCAGGTAAAACAAAAACACAAAACTAAATCCTGTATTTATATATATAAATATATAACTTCGCAGAAACATTACAGTTTTACACTGAAAGCAAATCAATCAAGAGTAAAATGTTTCTTGAGGTTTTCACCAGCAGAGGTAGACACGACACGGTGAATACAGAAAACCTTCTTTACAGTCACTGGGTGCACGTTGTAGCTGATGGTCAGTCCTCCTCTGCGTTTTCCTCTTTATCTTCATCTTCTTCCTTTTGTCTGCTCTCATTCCTTTGTTACCAGTTTCCATTTACATGCACCTGGTATCCCAGTTGTGTCTAGATATGATTTAGCTGGACTGCAGTCATACCTGCTGTTAAAATGCATCTGGGGTACACAAACCTAAATTGTCTTTCTTGTTCCATTACAAAGAGGCAGATTGCCGTGCCTATCATTTCCTCTAATAATATTTACACCCTCTAAAACTGACAGTGAAGACCCCTCCTCCTCCTCCTCTGCCTTTTCCGTCTGCATGTATGCTAACAACTCATCATCTTCAGCACCTGTGTGTGCTTTAGTTTGTTTACCTTCACACACTTTGCATTCTGAATATTATGTGATTTATAATCCACGCCGAATGTGTAAAAGGCAACACGAGGACACAATTTACTTTAAGAATATAATCTCTCTTCTCTCCGTGATATCAAAACCTGAGTCTTTCTGTTTCATTTCAACCAGCTGCTGATTGAGTCATTTGTTTTTTGGCTCATTCTTTGACAAATAGCTGCAGAAATATTCTAGTTTGACCAAAAAAAAAAAAAAAACACTCGGAGCATTTGTGCTCCTTTTGTGTGGAATCACTGAGGCAGCTGGAGATGTAACAGTGAAGTATGGAGGGATGCAGTACAGAGGGTTTTGTTGGCAGGTGTTTGAGACCAGGCCTCGGGGTGGTTGATGTGGTTCCAGAGGCAGCGGTCCACTGGAGCACTGAGCCAGACTCTGGGTACAGCCCAACACATATTCAGTCACTGACTGTGTTCATCCACATAGCCTCTAAATCCAAGCACAATTGTTTCAGTTTTCTATTTGCTGAAAATCCCACAGAGCATTTGACCTGGTTAATTGGTGCAGACTCATTCCAAGACAGTTGAGGATTGATGCATTTGCTGCAAGGGGCAATATAATATAACCTCAGATTTAGTACGAGAGTCGGAGGAGAAAATATATTGTATTCACCCACCAATCTGTTCCGGGGTTTATAACCTACTTACGTTAATATAACTTGTGCAGATTTGAAGGAATTCGGTCAGACCGAGTGTGTGAGTTCATTTGCAAACACTCTTGGGGTGGGGGTGGGGGGGGCTGCACGTGGGTTGCCAGGTTTGCAGTGGTTATTTTCATTAGGGAAGAAGGTGTTGGGTGGCAGGTGGTAGGGGCTGAGATTATTATGGGCTGTGGTATTAATCCTGTTAGTGTACCGTGGCTGAAGGAATAAATTCACATTCTGGTGCTCTCCAGTCAGACTGAACAGACGGCAGGATTATTTACCTTCAGGGTGTTGGATTCGACTCTGCTGTCATGTTTGTATTGGCAATCTCAGTCAAGCTCTATTGTAAACTGATACTGATTCTTAAATCTGTACAACAGTTAGTAATACTCACTGCTGTGACGCCGACCGGTACTATTACTACCATAACCTGTACTTTTCATCACATCTTCTACTAGAACTGGGAGCATTATTCTCTACTCTATTTACCACCACTGAACCTGAATATTTTAGGTATTGCTTAAATACTCAGTGGAGTATGTTGATCAACAGAAAATGAGTCAGCAATTTATAATCTGATAAACGTCCCTGTCATTTTCAGACACAAATGTAAATGTTTTCCCTTTTTTTTTCAATTTCTGAAACGTGAGGTTTTTCTCCGACGTATATGATCGTGAAACTAATCAGTTGATTGACTGACTCACATTTAGGAATCATAACATGCATTTTGTTTTATTGGCGAAACACTCAACATGTTCTCCAAGGTAATTTATCTAAATCTGGGAACATGAAGACATGGTTACAACAAGTGGCTGAATTCATATCAGCAATTAGTGGTCAAAACTTTACATGTTATTGTCAGAGATTTTAACGGTGGGAAAAATGACAGAACAAGGTTCGATGTTGACGAGAAAACAACAGGATAAGCCTCATAATGTCCTTTTTTAAAAGGAGACAAATCACTCTCCTCGTTTTCTCAGTTCATGTCTTTGTGTCTCTCTTTGCTGCTTTTAGCTGGTGACATGCTCAGGTGCATTCAAGGAGGGCTCTCTTCGGATTATCCGCAACGGCATTGGGATTCATGAGCACGCCAGCATTGACCTGCCGGGAATCAAAGGTTTGTGGTCTCTGTATGTGTGCGGCTGTGTCTCTTCACCCCTCTCTCAAGTCTTGACTCTATCTGGACCTTAATCCTCTGCTGACTTGACAGCAGAGCCACTTCAACCCACACATCTGTTTCTGTCGTCAGGCCAAGACACCAGCTTTTGTTCATCTAAGCTCAGCGTGCGAGCGTGGCTCGATATCGCTGAGGTTGTGTGTGTGTGTGTAAAACAAAGAGCGCCGCTATGTCTGCATGAGTGAGCTGTCATGTTGAAGAATTCCATCACGTTTTAATGACGGCGGACACCTCTTAATCCCAGAAAATTAGGTTCCGCTCCCTTGGTAGTTCTGCGGGGCTTAAATGAGACGCGCAGGCCAGTTCAGGTCTTCTCGCGCTTGTTAGGCTTCAGCTTTTTATTGACCAGTTCTGCCCTAAAAGTCTCAGACGCTGCCTCCTCCCCTGGCCTCTTGATGAGAGGCAATTATTCACTCAGCCAATCAATGGCTCTCTCCGAGGGGGCCCCGTAACCTGTACATCTTCCAACATGTTAACGTTTGACAGATGTTATAGTTACAGATGGAATTGGGTGCTTGCTGGATATTGTATTTCTTTTACCCTCCAGAACGATGGAGAAAACAACTTTTATTTCTAACACAAATTTCTCCCCCCCCCCCCCCCCCCCCCCCCCCGTATTCCCTGAAAGGTTTGTGGCCGCTCCGCTCTGAGGCTGGTAGAGAGACAGATGACATGCTGGTGCTGTCTTTTGTGGGTCAGACACGGTAAGTGTTTGCCGAGCAGCGTGCCAGATACTGCACAGTCGATTCTGAATGTTGTTGTTCTAAGAGCATGTTTACCCCCAGAGTGTTGATGCTGAGTGGTGAGGAAGTGGAGGAAACAGAACTTCCGGGCTTTGTGGACAACCAGCAGACGTTCTACTGTGGCAACGTGGCGCACCAGCAACTCATTCAGGTTTGTAAACACACATGCACACACTTGTTTCATCACCAGAACATGCACTGGTTTCACACTGACACACATTTGATGAGAGAATTAACTGAATTGCCTTTTTCATTCCAAATTAATTATAGGAATTAAATTTTCAACTGTGGCCTTTCTTCATTTAATAAGAGACACTTTGCTGCAGCTGAATCATACATGATTGAAAGGGGCAGTTTTGAATATGAAGAGCGCAAGAAGGACTTCATGTATTTTAAACTCGGGTCGAGATGAATATTGCACTTAATTTAAATTCAAGTTTCCGCCTGCCTTTTTGAAATGAGGATGAAACCTGCAGGGAATTCTGCCGACTGTTAGACCTTCATCCACAAATCTTCAGGTTGTTATGACAACCAGCATTAAAACACAGATCCGTCCATGTTTCTCTTTTTCCATCGGAGTTAGAGGAGGTGAAACGACAAATGATTTTTGCTCATAAACAAAGAATTCATGTGGTAATTGTGACAGAATTTCACCCCATCTGGTAAAAATAGTGAAGTTAGGACAATTTACACCCAAATGATAAAAGCTCCACTTCAGCTCAACTTCATAATGTCCTGTAAATACACGTGGACAGAGATGAACTGCTGCTTGACGGGTTGGAGGAGGCGAACAACCATGATGCAGTTTTTCTAGTTAAACATAATCTCTGGACTCAAGAATCTAGTATATGCATCATTTCTTAGGTAGTTTTTGGATTAAAAGAAAATTGATTTATCGTCTTTCCATTATCACAAACACACTCATCTTGTTTTTATTCTAAAATTCTGGTAAAATAATATTTGAGCTTTAATCTATAGTTTCTTTTATGTCATTTAAAAAGTGCAGAAACGATCCTGGCACCGACTCGGATATAAACAGTGGGATTTGCTTTGAAGCTTATTTTAACTCCCAGTCTCCACATCATCCTCTCTGTCACTCTCCACAAATTCAGTGCAAAAATAATCCTTAAAGGAAAAACTGTGTGTGTCTGCAGATCACGTCAGGCTCCGTGCGCCTGGTGCTCCAGGAGAGCAAGGCATTAGTGAGCGAATGGAAGGAACCACAGGGCAGGAACATCAGCGTGGCCGCCTGCAACCACACACAGGTGGTGCTTGCCGTGGGACGGGCCCTCTACTACCTGCAGATCCTGGCTGGGGAGCTCAAGCAGATCAGGTACACACACACACACACACACACACACACAAGATATGTCATCTGTCAGATCACTTAGGCTGTTTTCAGACACGAACTCTGGAATATGTCCGGCTCAATTGGGATCTTTGCCTTTCACATATGAAGAAAACTGTCCAGGTCATTCTCTTACTCTCAGCTCCTTTGGATAATTTCAGGAGAATGTCTCCGGACTTCAGTGCAAGTCAGAAAGCAGCGTTATAAATTCAGGCTCTATTTAACTCCTCTTGAACTGTGGATTTATAAATATTTATAAATACCAGTGATTGTTGCATGGTTTTTTTTTTTTTGGTAATTATTTCTGGAACTGCTCGTCTGCTGGGATCCAGTGTTTAGTCAGAATGGTGCCAATAATAAAAAATAAAAAAAATCATCCTGTGAGCCACAGTTCTGTGGATGAAAAATGTCTGGTTGACGAGAGAGGTCAGAGGAGAAAGAATAAAACAGGTTGGAGCTGAGAGGAAGGCTACAGCCACCGAGAAACCACTCTTAAAATGAGAGAGAGAAGGAACACGTCGAACATTGAGGCTGATGGGCTCAGACCACATCAGGTTTCACTCCTGTTCGCCAAGAGCAGAAACCCGAGGCTGCAGTGGGCACAGGCTGATAAATCTGAAGAATTCAGGATGTCATTGGAAAAAGAAATGGATCACGTGCGCATGCTTCAAAAGAAAGGGTTTCTCGTTTCGAGAAAAGCGCTTATTCACCGTCGTGTCTCAGGTTTGAAACCACCGTGATGCCTGTAAATGTGGAGACGGAGGGAACAGTTAGCCTAGCTCGGCACAAACACTGGTGGACGCTCTGTCCCGATGAAACAAACACAATTTAATCAGGTAATTATTTTGTTTAAGCGCTTTAGAGGTGATGGTTGGTGAATTCTGTTTCCTTTGGAGGGAGCGAGAGTAGCTGTCTCCCATGTTTCCAGTCTTTGTGCCAAGCTAAACAAACTGGCCGTTGGCTGCAACTACGTATGTGCTTTACAAAAACAAAGATACACATTCCCTGAAATGTCGGGACTATTGTTTTAATGGCCAACCACGTCTGTGTGAATTTGATAGTGAGGTCATGGAGGCTTCAGAGTAAAAAAATTAAATAATCATAATCCCAGTCAGTTGTCCGCGGGCTGTGACCTTGATAAAAATGCCCCTTTGCCTGAAGGCTGTTGTTTTAACCAGTTGTAACTTGTTATTATTCTATGTTAATGTCAGGAAACAAAAACTTTAATTGTCAAAGTTAACAGGATCCATCAGGGAGCTGTCATGAATACGCAGCAGAACTAATTAATCACACGTTTACTTTATTATTTCCCTGCAACGTACTTACCTCGCTCCCTCGTGACTGTTTGTGTCACTCTTACAGTGAAACTGCTTAGAGCCAATATTTTCACAGTACTTCTCGAGGGTATGAAAATGATTTGTGTGTTTCTTGTGAAGAGACGCACACAGCTTCTAAAAATGGCAGCGAGGGCTTCATGAAGGGCAAAGTGTTAATTTTACCCTCTAATGTTGTTCCTACATCAGTTAGGAGCCAGTTCTGTGTGGGAGCCACAGTAAATATCAGAACGTCACAGTTGGATTTAAGGTGTTTACGTGGCTGAAATACTTCTCTCCGTCTAATACTTCCCATAAGTGCAAGTAAAGGATCAGCACACCATAACGTCATAATTCTTAAGATACAAATCCTCTAGAGTCTATGTAACTTTATATTTCACATATATATATTTACGTTGTGATGTAAATCTTCTGGAAACTCAATTTATGGATAGAATTATTTGACAGGACTATTTTGTTTGATCCAGGGAACGCATACCTGGAAAAACTGTGAGCCTTAATCACACTTAAAATCTAGAAGGGTGCTCGGAGACTGGATCCCTCCGCCAACACTAATACCCAACCTCGCCTCGTTAAAAAGAGTTTGAAACAATGTGGGATTCACCTGTCTATCTGAATTCACTCCAGAATTTAGCCTGTGACATAATTTATATATTGCCACATTCTAAACTACCATGTATTTATATTTAGAATCAGACCAACAAACTCAGGATAATCAGTATATTACTAATGCTCCATAACCAGACTAATGAGTCTGACAATTGAAAATATGATCGTTTGATCCAGATTTCACTGGAAACATCTGAGCCACTGTTGCACTTTTACATCCACAGTATTGATGGATGCAGCCGTTTGTCCACAAATTGCTCCGAAGAAGAAAAATAATGCCGAACTCGAAGAGAACAGGCCGGAGAATCTGCTGTTCGTCATTTTAGCATTTGTCAAGTGGAGCTGCTGTTCAAGAAATAAAGTCACAACATTGATTAAATGAGGAAGAAAAGAAATTGAGAAATGTCCCCACAGTCTTGTAGGAAATAGAAATGTCACCCGGGAACGGTGGGAACTTACGGCTCAATTCTCAGCCTGTCGAGCTTTGTTCTCACGTCCTTTATGCCTTTCACCAGCACCACGGAGATGGAGCACGAGGTGGCCTGCCTGGACATCACACCTCTGGGGGAGGCCGGCGCTGAGTCACCGCTGTGCGCCGTGGGTCTCTGGACAGACATCTCAGCCCGTGTGCTCAAACTTCCCTGCTTCACAGCTCTGCACAAGGAAATGCTGGGAGGAGGTGAGAGAAATGAGCAGTGGAGAGCACTGACTCGAGAAAAGGAAAGCTGTTGCTGACTTGTAGAGAGAGATAGGTGGAACGAGATAATGTCAGCCACAATTGAAGTTTCTTTCTGCAACTCAACAGCACATATACAATATCTCTGCTTCACAGAGGCATGAAAGGAGAAATTCACAACCCGAACCAGACTCAGAAAAGGAGCTCACACATAGAGGGTGAAAAATCCCAGTTTTTCACTGTTTCTCACCCTTCAATAAGCCACAGACCTGGACACGGGTGTGTGAAATGTAAAACTAGCAGCCAGTAAAAAACATCTTACAATTTAACCTTTCAACATATCCACGGAAAAGAAAATCACATGACCCTCCCCACACCCTTAAACAGGACTTAAATAGATCAGGATAAATCAGAAGTTGTCAACGTAGTTTCAGTTGAGTCGGAAATTGTATTATCTTTAAAATTGCACGGATAATCGAAACAGGAGAAACTGAAATACCTGTCATTAGGAAAATAATGCGATCTAATTCATATGCAGCCAGTCCAGTAATAAAGGAATTTGTCATCACTCTTGCAGGGAGTTAGATCAACACTAATTTAATCTAACATGAAGCTGAAGTTTGCATGCTGTTAGTTTAGCTTATTCTATCTTCGGGGGAATCTCAATCTCAATCATAAACTCATTATATTTCCAGTTCTTCTGTCTGTGCTCCTCAAAAACAGACGTGACAGGTTGTTTTTTTTTTTTTTGCTGCTTGAACAAAAGGATGCATGTGAATAAGCGAGCTGTCGAGGCTGTGCTAGTTGGAGTTTGTTGCCCTTTTGCAGTGGACAGACTGTGCAGCTATTCCCTCAAATTATCCAAAAGATAAATCTGAGTCTATGAAAGTGGAGTACCGACTAAAATGGATTTTATCTCCATTTTATAGACGTAAACGACATCTCCCGTTAAGTGCCTCACTTTTAAGTATGTACTTGTTGAGTACTTGAGCATGGACCATGCTGCAAACCCAGACGCATTTAGTTGCACCATTTAGACACTTGAACAATATTTAAGCTGAGTGTTTCTTTTAAATATGTAAGAGAGGACTTGACTGCTTACTCGGTTAAACTTATGAAAAAGTCAGCTGTCACTGGAGACACTGGAAGTTTCATAACACGGTGAACTGGCACAGGCAGGACTCTTACTTTCCAATTAGAAGGCTTCATCCATGAAGCATATCTCCACACTCTCTCCCGCTGTGTCACACTTATTTTTCAAGTGCGTTTGATTGACAGCTACTCGGTGCTCAAACTCTGCAAACCCCCTGGAGGAACAGTCTGACTGCAGAAAGTTACGAACAGGAAACTTTCAAATCAAAACCTTCTGTATGGTTCTAATTGTTTATCTGGATGCTTTTTTTTTAATATATCACAGTCATTTGTTTATATTTCATTTTATTTTGGGCCCATGAATCATAAATAATTGATCCACATTTGCATGGAAACATTTTAAAGTCATCTCATTTCTAACACGGATGTTTAACAGCCGTGTTGAACCGCTAGCTGTTAAACTCAGTGTAGTTTCGATGTAATTATTCTGCAATCAGAGAAACCCATGTTTAGGAAGTGGAAAGTACAGGAGAGTTCATATTTACCCCGCAGCATTTTTTTTTCAAAAAAAGTTACCAGCCTGTCAGGCCAATAACCACGATTGATTTTTCTGACAGGAACATTGTTGCAGACATTTATCACTTCGGTGTTCATCCACAAACCTGCGACTCCAGCGTACAGGAAAAATAAATCACTTAACTGTGTGTGTGTGTCCTCAGAGATCATCCCGCGTTCAATCCTAATGACCACCTTCGAAGGCAGCTACTACCTTCTCTGTGCCCTGGGAGACGGAGCGCTCTTCTACTTTGGTCTCGACCTGCAGACGGGTAGGTCCTTCACATCACCATCACTGCACTGCTTATCGGAGAGCTCCTCAAACCTCTCGCACTGATAAGAGGCTCCAGGCGCGGCTGTCGGCAGCTGTCTGACAACATCAGAGTCAGCTTCATTGTCATTTGTGCCAAATGAACATCAACAGGACTGAAATGCCATTTCTCTCTGATCCCCGGTGTAAACATATAAGTATGCGACATATACTCGAGTTACATAAGAACACAAGATAGTATGATAAAGGTAGATATCATCATTATTATATGTATAGATTTAAATTATTTTCTTTGTTAAGCAAGTCTATGTATTTTCTTCTGTTTTTGATGGTTTTAAATATGTAACAGAACATTTTAGACACTATAGGAACAGGATTTTAAAAGATGCTGCACAAAGGATGAGTTCATCGAGTCTGGCTAAAGGCTGTTGGTATTTAAACCAATCAGAAAAACAAATACTCCCCTCACTTCAGTGCTCCTGCAGATGCTTTGCTCCCAAATGCAGAGACTTTTAAAACCGGGCTCGTGTCTCCTACAGAGTGGAAGTGGATATTCGTTCTCGTAGTTGAAGTAAAACAGACAAAATATTAAATGTCACCAAACAAACACAGCATCCAAAACATGAAATACAACTTAGTGCGTTCTGTATAGATTGTTTTTACAGAAGAGATGACGGTAGCTAACGTTACCCGACATAGCATTTTGAATTATGAATTAATGCAAGTAAGTTTACAGGGATTGCAAACTTCTATTTTTAGCGACGGTTGCTACTGCAAAGCTAACACGCAAACATTAGAAGTAAAAACATGCTTCCCGGAGCTGACGCACCAGCTCCAGACAGTGACACTAACAACTCTCCTGCTTCTATAACTAATGTTTCCACCTGGCAGGCAGAAACAGAGCAACCTCTGAATTCATCTTCAGGCTTTTCAGCTCACAGAGGTCAGACAATAAAAACTCAAGGGCTCAACTATATTCAGACTGACCATCGGGACGACTGGGTCAAATCCCAGTGGGCTGCTGCATTAGTGCAAGGGTGCACTGTCACTGTGCTGACTTTAATTTCTCTTTTTTGACTTTTAAATCGTTCGTCCAACGTCGCCAGTCCATGTCCTTCATGAGTTGCTGTGAACTTCTCATCCTCATATTAATAAACCAGACATTAGTCACAACTTTTCTTTTTCAACGCTTTCAAATCAAGACAGCGAATGCACTGTACCTGTTGTTCCTGTCACTGTTATCTCACCTAACAGAAGAGATTAGATGTAAGAGTGAAAGTTTTCAAATGCAAAACAGCCCAATTTGTCAGTACTTTTGTTTAATTATTAATCTGTCGACAGAAACAGCGAAAAGTGGAAAACTGTCACAACTGAGATCGTTTATCGAGCCTGAAAATGTCTTAAATGGTGGATTGATCGTCATAATAGTTGCAGATGAATTTTCCTTCAATCACGGTTAATGGACAAATGGATCTCAGCTCTTATTTCCAGGCTATTAAAGAGAGAGAAGCAAACAACAGAGATATTACAGGCTCCTTCCGATCATCTTGTTCTGCTCAACAACAGGAAAGACTCACAGCAGGGAAACTTTGTGCTTGTAATTATACGTAATAATTTGGATTTGGTTTGTTTGGTAGTGTGTGTGCGTGCGTTGCTTGGGGCAAAATACTCTAAAAGTTCTTGGCATATGACTTTTGACCCTGATTGGTACAGCCCACATTTCAAACTGGACCTTAACTTTTTCTTGCTGTCTCATTTCCTCCGCCCCAGGTGCTCTGAGCGAGCGCAAGAAGGTCACCCTCGGCACCCAGCCCACAGTGCTCAGGACCTTCAGATCCCTGTCGACCTCCAACGTGTTCGCCTGCTCCGACCGACCCACCGTCATCTACTCCTCCAACCACAAGCTCGTCTTCTCCAACGTCAACCTGAAGGAGGTCAACTACATGTGCCCACTCAACTCCGAGGGCTACCCTGACAGGTCGGCAGCAGAACGTGTGCATATTTTTTCAGTTTCACAGAAAACAATGAAGCTGCACTAAACTGTGCTGCGAGAAGTCTACCGCCCTGCAGAAGCAGTTGGATCCATCGTGTTGATTATGAAATGCAAACAATCGCTCTCTCTGTGATTTGTTTTGCGAGTGATGTGTGTTGTTTCACTGCACATATTCATCTTGTGTTTTTTTTATTTTTTGTTTTTTTTAACAGCCTGGCTCTGGCCAACAACAGCACTCTGACCATCGGAACCATCGACGAGATTCAGAAACTCCACATCCGCACTGTTCCCCTCTACGAGTCTCCCAGGTCAGTTCTCCGCCTCCAAACAAATATCCTGTTAGTGTCAGTTGTTCCCAGAGGATTCGATTTCCACGTGTAGCAGCAGCAGCTGCAGGTAGTTGCTCATCCTGGTCTGTGTTGTGAAACATCCTCCGTAAACCTTTCTCGTGAAAAACAAGCGATGAGAGTTCGTCCTCTGGTTCACTGATTGAGGAAGGTTGTCCTCTCGAACAGATTGAACAAAAAATTAAATAAAAAAAATGACAGAATGGTCGACTCAGTTTACCTGGATGACCCGTCCAGTTGAGTATGTGTTGAAAACACTGGGCTATTTTATTTTCCTGTCCAAACACAGGCAGCAGTCGCTCAGGGAACTTTTTTCTTAGCTTTCTTTGCTCTTTATCATGTTTACCAGCATCTTCCCTTATCTTTTTTTTTTTCCTCTCTCCTCTTGTTTCTCTCTCCGTCTGCGAACATCCCACCAGGCGGATCTGCTACCAGGAGGTTTCCCAGTGTTTTGGAGTTCTGTCCAGCCGGGTGGAGATTCAGGATGTGAGCGGCACCACATCTGCCGTGCGGCCCAGTGCGAGCACTCAGGTACTGTTGCTCCATGTTGTGCTCAGACAATAAACACCCAAGGGCTTGTTTGTTTTGCACTCTTATCTAACCAGGCATGCTGACTAAAAACATTATTTATAGTATGAGACTGGGGCTTTGTCAGGAAAAACAAATGTCCTGCACTTTATAAACCAGAATTTAATTTGTTGGTATTTTGTGACTAACAGTATTTTATAAAAGACAGTTTTATGAATTATTGTACTAAATAATTGTATTAACGTATATTAAGTTGTCGCCAGCAGGGTTCTATTCTGTTTTGAGTTTTTAATTAACCCTCCAAAAATATTATTTATTCCAAAAAGTTTCATTGTTGTTATAATTGTACTTTTTCTTTTTGTTTCAGTGTCACTCCAGAGACGTGAGAGTGAAATAAATGAAGACAGAGTAGACTAGATTTTATAAGTTCTGTACCTGCCGGAGCTGCATTTAGCTGTTACTAGTCACTCCACTCTACTAAATCAAATGCAAATGACATTAAACAAAATCATCTTTGTGTGATTTGTTTTCAAGAGACAAAGTTTCGGCTGCCAAGACAGAGTCGGACGAACATTTAAGGGAGATTCATCCTTGAAGAGCCAATCAAAAAGTCATTTCAGCCAGATTTACAGTGACTGCATGAGGTGTGCTCACTTAGCTCGGCTCTGTCGTCATCGCAGTGAGACAGGTGTTTACTGCATCAGCAGCTCGGCTTTGTAAAGACGACACCTCTCACATGCGATGATGACCAGACAAACCTTGAACTGGTTTTAAATTTGCTGCAACAGATGGTTCTGACTCAGAAATCAATTCTGAATGTTCTTTTAAAGCCTTTATTAGTTCTTTACTTCTGCCCCTACTCATGAATCCACATCCTTCCAGGCTCTCTCCAGCAGCGTGAGCTCCAGCAAGCTCTTCCCCAGCAGCACCTCTCCCCACGAGACCTCCTTTGGTGAAGAGGTGGAGGTCCACAGTCTGCTCGTGGTGGATCAGCACACCTTTGAAGGTGAGACAGCTGGATGTACATTTTCCATTTGATCTGCAGGAGCTGGTGCGTTCATTTGGAGCCGCTGATGGTAAAATAAAGTGTTCAGTTTGGAGGAAAAACTAGGTCAGGTTAGAAAATTCTTCCCACAGCCGGGTCCCAACACTGATTCATCAGGCTTTTCCAACGTTAATATCTGATCTTCAAACATGTGCACACCTACTTTTATCTGTTTCTTTCTTTAATTTAACCTCGTGCCTCATTTAAAGTTATATTACATGTGAGCACTTTGTGTTTATAAAGTTGTCAACATTATTAGTTAATCTCTAAAATAAACTCGGCTCATTATGTTATAATTCAGGGACTGAATGCTCCGGGCCGTCACACAGACCATTTCCACTGCATGGAGCCGGTCTTTGCTCTGTTCTGTTTTGCAATGCAGATTTTGCTGCGCCAAGCCTTAATTTAAAATAATTCCCGCAGTAGCCACACCTGCATAAATTAGAGTATGTTATATGTTAATACTATGTAAATAAGGGACCGGTTCAGCACTTTGTGTCCACAGCCGACTCCAGTTCATCAACGTGCGATCAGATAACCTTCTCGTTTAGATGCAGCTAGATTTTAATCAGAAGTGCAGATATTCCAATGCGCTACATGCAGCCTCTGGTGTTTTGTGGTCACGGTTTTCGGTTGAGCAATTTAATGTTTTTGAAAAATACTGGATAGTTAAACTCTTGAATCTGTCTGTTATTTCTGAGCAGTTGTGTCAGAAATGTCACCTGATGTCTCATTCACAGTATTTTTCAGAGCCTTCCATTATTCCGCCGCTGCATAATCAAGATTAGCTTTGTAAATGATGTGTTAATGGATTCATAATTATGTGCATGCCTTGATGTTGAGGAACACGTGATTTATCGCTCCACCTTGCTCTGGATACAGTTTACTCTCGATTAAGACCAAGTGCCTGGGAAACAAAATGATTCAAACCGGTGATAATAATGGAAAGTTTCCTTTCTGGAGACTGGAAGAGATCAATAAACAACAGTGTCGTGTCGATGAAATTAGGCGCAGTACAACAAACACACCAAAACCCCTTTCGTCTTCATACTAAGAATGCAGAACACTTGACAATTCCAGTTTGTTGCATCATCTTTCTGCCAAGTTAAGAATCAGTCACAGGTGCGTGAGAATTATCAACAAACCTCCACGTTAGCTCCATGTTGTCGGGAAGATAAAATAAATGCACATTCTCAAATTGTTGTTCAAACTGTACATAGTAAATCTTCCTCACAGTTGACAACCAGAGTCCTTGGTTCAACTTTGATGTACGATGCGCTCTAGAGTTCTTTAATTTTCTTGTGCAATTAGGGGTTTTTATCGACACTTCAGGCGTCCTTCCTTTTCGCAGCCTGACAGACAATTCTGGTATAATGATCAGTACGTTCGTTCGTCTGTTATAATTTCACTTACTTCTTCAAAATCCATTTGGTTTTTCTCCATGAAACTTTACAATTATTATCCAGACAGCAAAGTGGAGCCTTTTGATATTTGCATTTAATGAGAGAAATATTACAACTTCAGGTAAATGTGATGGCACCCAATTATCTGCTCTGTCAGGTTTTGTGGATACGGGAGTGGGGGGGGGGGGGGGGGGGGGGGGGGGGGGGGGGGTGTCATCTCCTTATGCCTCTAAATGAAGTGGTTCGGAGAATATGTCTGTGTAAGTGATGCCCACTCGTGTTTGACCTGCCAGATTGGGACGTAGCAACGTCTCCGTGTTCCCAGACAATAAGACTCCAGTTGTAATAAACCAGTCATCCTTTAAAACTAAAAGCCGAAGGACAGTCGTGAAAAAAAAAAAAAGCACCGTCTGATTAACAGGGCGATGCATTGCTCTGCTCTCACATTCAGTTTCCTGAGGGATTTGTGTTTTGTATCTCCATCAGTTCTCCATGCCCATCAGTTCCTCCCCAGTGAGTATGCCCTCAGCATGGTGTCATGCCGTCTGGGAAAAGACCCGTCAGTGTATTTTATTGTCGGCACCGCCATGGTGTACCCAGAGGAGGCCGAGCCCAAGCAGGGACGCATCATCGTCTTCCACTACACCGATGGTCAGTATCCAGGCTTTTCCGTTAGCTTCCTCTGTGTGCCCCAAACAAACAAAAACCCAAATGCACTTTTCTTGTCTTGTTGCTCAATCTTGTCCTGTTTGTCCTCTCGTCCAGCTCCATTTACTTTGCTCTCTTTATCCTTCACCTGGTTTCATTTTCTCCTCCCCGCTCTCTATCTTCTTGCTTTTCCACTCACGGACACTGTGTCCTACCTTGCTCTTGCTTCCTCCCTCACTTAATCATTTTCTTATCACTTCTCATCAGACTTTCCTCCTCTCACCCCTCCTGATCCCCAACCCCCCCCCCCCCCCCCCCCCCAATTTCTTTTCATATGTCCCACTCAAGGTACATTGCTTGACTTTAATTTGTCCTCCCATGGCTTTTTATTCTCAGCTTCTTAGTCTGAATGCCTCACTGACTCTATCATTTCCCCCCGCACATCTCTCTCAAAACTGTTGACCAGCACACCATGCACCATTCTTGTTTGGTGCTCGTTTAGTTTTGACCCTCAGCGTGCAGCTCTTTGAATGCTAACTGTACGCTGACTGACAATGTGCTCCTTCCTGCAGGTAAGCTGCAGACCGTGGCAGAGAAGGAGGTGAAAGGAGCCGTGTATTCTATGGTGGAGTTCAATGGCAAACTGCTGGCCAGCATCAATAGCACAGTAAGTGGTGCATGATCGTGTCTTGAGTTCTCATACAAAGCACTTGACTTTTTCTTGCCGAGCCGCCGCACTCATGCTCATATGCAATAATCAGGAACTCCTGCAGAGTAAATGTAGCTTGAATATTAAATCAGCCTCCAGGTGCACTTAGAATTAAGTTCATCTGTCAGATTCTATATTTTACCGCAGACCTCACCGTCAAAAAGTCATAAAGAATTACAAGAAGTACAATTTAAAATCTTTCTTCTCAGCCCCTGGGAAGGACCTGACGTAGTGTGTCTTTTAAGTGCAGCTCTATTGTCGTTTCTTTTTCACTTTCCACCTGAAAGGACCTGGTGTTACCATCCGTACTGAGTGATCAGATCACGAGCGCTCAGCTCTAAGTTCAGGTCCGAATGCAGCCAATCCGTCCTCAATGCATCCTGAGATCAGAAACCTTGGACCGATGGTTATACCAGGGGCTGCATTTATAACAGTGCGTAGGACTTAAACTAAAAGTGTGCTTGTCCACAAAGGCCAAAAAATGACGTACATAAAAAAAAAAAGGTTTCAGATTCAAAGTCCGCCCTCTACACGCCCACATTCAACCATTAAGGTACGATGCATATTGAATGCATATGATCCTGCCGACCGATGGGTTTCTGTGAGGTGGAGGTTAAGAAAGACAGATTGTTTGTTGGCCACAGCAGTGATTCAATAAGAATAATTTGTGGTAACGTGTTGCTGCTGCGGTTAATGAAATTAAAGTGAATGTGACAGAGAGGACCAGTTGTGATCAGATCTCTCAAGACGGATGTTAATACCAGATCTGGTCCATTGATTAGTTCAATGACAGAAACTCAATGAGAACCTATTTGTTTGGGAGACATTTTTCAAGCAAATGAAAGTGCTGTTTGTTTCCTCCCCTCTAATGCGAGTGTGGGACTAATTGATTGAAAATGTCACATTTGTCTCTGAAGAGACTGTGACAAGCACTTTCTTTCCCTTTGCTGACATTTTATCGGCCCAATAATTATTCCTCATAGTTCGGATTCAGATAATGTCCTGTTCACCCCGAATCGTTATACTCTTTCTTGACCATTACAGAGTCTGGTCCAGTAGAAATTCACTTTATAAAATACTTTTTTTTCTTCTTCTCATCAGTGAGTCAACCTCTGGATGACTTGTCTGCTTCAACTTTGCTGTCTTTGATTTCTTAAGCAGCATGTGATCTGTTGAAGAAGAAAAGTGCCTCCTCTGTCAATTCCAAGTGAAATACGTAAATAGATTTATTCTGTATGGATTGATGAGTTAAATCATTTGACATACAGTTTGAAAGAAAGCGCCCCCCCCCCCCCCACTGTCCTGAAATGCTCCGCTCATCCACATCGAGCTATAGATAGATTAAAAGGATTAAAAGCTTGAAAAGGCGGCTTTATCTTAATATATCGTAAATCAAATAGTCATGGATCTTCTGTTTCCTTCAACTCATCACACAGCGTTCACTTCCTACCGTCTTCCTTTCTTTAACATTTTCCTCAATATTAAGATAAAATCACTTTTGGCTACAAGCAGCATTTTCTCATATTTAATTAAAAACTCACAGAATTTGGTGTTTTATTTATTTGTTTCTTATTCTGTGAGCTAATTTTTTCCACCTAAACTAACTGTGATGCATCAGAGTTAAACAATCGTTAGCGTCTAACCCATCATGGAAGAGATTTCAGTTTTTCCCTTTGACAGCAGCCTCAGGAGACTCAAGCAGCGCAGTCGCAAGCTCTGACGTTAGTCGGTTGTGAAACGACTTCATCATTTACTTGGCAGCGATTTTATCGACAGGACACGCTGACATTTTCTTGGCTGTAAAGTGTTCACTTCATTACCGTTGCTTGTTTAAACTCCTTATTACGTCAGAATCCTTGAAAAGCTTGTGAAATAGTTTTTTTTTTTAAAATAGTAAACTTCAGTAACTTCAATTCATGATCTGTGAAAACTATTTGTGCCTGAGTCGTGTCAGGCAGATTTCATCGGAAATGGTGGCGAAGACAAGAGCTCCCACGATCCCACGCTGCTTCATTAGTCATCACACTCGGTCTTTTGTAAATATTTCTGAGTGAGGGACCCGTAGCAGATGAAGTCTGCATATTACGCTAAATATTATGTCACACTCGTCAACCAGGGAGCATCGTGAGTCAGGATTTCTCTGGATCTGTGGAGGATATAGATGTTATAATTTATTTAATGCGTCCCAGGTCTAATAGGTTCAAGAGTAGCTGCGTTATCTTCAGCCGCAGGTGCTGATAGTAATAAAAAGAGTTAAAGTGAGAAAACGGGGTCAAACCTTTCCCTTCAATTTAATTAAGCTGCACCACATTTGTCTCATAGATATCAGTTCCCTAAATACATTTTTCATCAAGATCCATAAATTATTCCCTGGGAAATCAGTGACAATGTCAAAACACGCACGGCCTTAAAGAGACTTGGAATGTTTAACCACCTTGGTGGAAGAAATGAATTTAAAGAAATAAAGGAGAATCCCGGATCTGGAGCAGATGAATATGTAATACAGGCAGGACCGTTTAAGTGTTGTGGAAAACAACAACAAATATTTGTTCTGTGCAGATTTAGCCCAAAGTGCTTCACATGAAAGGGATTAAGATCAAGAAGTGAAACAGAATACGAGAACAAAGGAAAGAAGAAACGTAGAGAAATCAAACAATGAAGCGTTAAAAGAACGAGAAATGGTAAGAAATTAAAAATGTCACAGCCATTTGAAGAAATGATTAAAAGTGAAGGTTTTATAAAATACCACATTAAGACGAAAGACGCCAGCTGAAGTCCAAGTGCAGGTTTTACTTCTTCTGTTGTTTTCCTCACTTACCTTCCGACTGTTTGTTTCAGGTGCGGTTGTACGAGTGGACGGCCGAGAAGGAGCTGAGGACGGAGTGTAACCACTACAACAACATCATGGCCCTTTACCTGAAAACCAAGGGAGACTTCATCCTGGTGGGAGACCTGATGAGGTCCGTCCTGCTGCTGGCGTACAAACCCATGGAGGGAAACTTTGAGGAGGTGAGATGTGGAGAAGATGGAGGCAAAAGAAATCCTAAAGGGTGAAGAAGTCGAGCTTTGTCCGCAGGAAGGAATGAAAACACAAGGTCTCCCTCAGGTTCTCGTTTGGTGTTTTTATCCACACGAACACGTTTCAACTTGTCTTTGGTGCGTGAATGTTTTTTTCTTTGTTTCCTCTCTGCCGTGTTGTACCTGACATACACTCTACCCCCCCTCCCCCTCCATCCTTTTGATGAGCCGAGTGTAAAATTGATTTGCAAAGATGAAGCGATTCGACGGGTCCCGCGCTCTGCTGAGCTCACGCTGTGCTGCTGTGCCTCATTGTGTGAGAGAGCAAAATAATCCATGTAGAGTGAGAACAGGCTTTAGTTTCCCTCTTGATAAAGGACACGTGTTCTGTTGGTTTTCAGGTTCATAATTCTAACATCGGTTATGACTTAATAAAGGTTTACATGCTCTGATGTTGAGAAAACGCGTCACTCTCCTCATGCTGGGGATTCTATCGACGCACTAAATGATAGAAAAACTCCATTCGCCTCATATTTTTTTCTTAAAACCTTTAACCATTGAAAATGCCACGTTTATGCATTTCAAACCACTACTTTCTAAAAGCAGCCGTAATGAATATTCATCATATCACCGATGGATCCGTCTCATTCTGACAAACCCACAGATTTTCTTAACCCAGATCTTTATTCGTTCCTCTCAGCTCTGTGGGACGTCGGAGAATCTCTCAGAACACTGTTTTGGTTTTTCCTGCCTGCAGCTTTGCTGTTTTAGTTCATCCACTCTGCTCTCATCAGCGGTTTTTTCTCTCCAGACGCAGCGTGCAGCTGTTTGCAGCAAAATAATTCTGAAAATCTGTTTCATGCTACCTGGCCGGCACCAAATGGCGGACTTATCTAAGCGCGTGGCTGCTGACCAGAGCAGATATTTCACTCAGGAGACTGAAAATAGGCCAAAAACGTAATTTCTTAAAATGCTAATGAGGGTAAATAAACAACCGTTTGTAAACAAGTTATTATAATATGTCAGTGTTGTGTTTAACACATGAGTTCATTAGATGATTGCGCTCGCTCTCATCAGTGGGGTCAATTACAGGGTGAAGCTGGAGTCAGCAACCAGCGGTTAGATTGGCTTGTTGTGCAGCTGTGTCTCAGGAGGAAGAGCTCGTCCACAGAAACCTCCAAATTCTATTTTAAACATCTCGTGTTTTCTCTTCTGCTCAGATCGCTCGTGACTTCAATCCCAACTGGATGAGCGCGGTCGAAATCCTGGATGACGACAACTTCCTGGGGGCAGAGAACGCCTTCAACCTGTTTGTCTGCCAGAAGGACAGGTGAGGAAGACGTCTTATCTCAATGTGCGAAAAAATAAATAAAAACCGAGGTCATTCGACCTTTCCCATAATCACTACGCTCCCCTGAGCCGCTCCTCCAGAGCCGAGAGAGCACAAGGTCTCCAAATCACCTTCAGCGTTTATCCACTGAAATCAACATTGGGTCGTTAGGAGGCCGCACTGACTCCCATGATACTTTTTACAGCAGCGTCTTTGATACTAATGTGATGCAACAACATTGTCCTTGCGTTGGTTTTGGAAATCGTGAGTCATCTCGCCGCTCAGCTTTTAGCTGCCGGGCTGCATTTCTCATTTTCGTCACGATTATCACACGAATGTTGATTTCAAGGAAGAGATGTGGCCTGAAAGTGAGTGTATTACATTTATGCCACCACTTATTATCGGCCTAATATGTCAGGTTGGACCACTCAATGCTTGTGACCTTTAGTTTTGTATCACATCTCTCTTCTTGTTTCTCTCCACTGTTCTTCACCCTTTTATCCATTACCTCTCCATCATTCCTTGACCTTTACCAACGTCTCTCATCTTTGGCCCTGTTGTTTTTCTTTTGCTTAATCGATCACCCTTGCCCCCAACGTTTTCTTACCCTTCCTTTGACATCTTTTTCTCTTTGGTTTTACACTTCTTCTCCCTCCGTCAACATTTCTGTAATTCCTCCCTGTTTTCGTCCCTCCGCCAGTGCGGCCACCACAGACGAGGAGCGGCAGCACCTGCAGGAGGTGGGGGTCTTCCACCTCGGGGAGTTTGTCAATGTCTTCTGCCACGGCTCACTGGTGCTGCAGAACCTGGGCGAGAGCTCCACGCCCACCCAGGGCTCTGTGCTCTTTGGCACCGTTAACGGCATGATTGGTAAGAGCACGGACAATTTAACACTCACACAAGCATTTATACACACACACACACACACACACACACACACACACACACACACACACACACACACACACACACACACACACACACAATGCTGCTGCAGGTAAACCCTCGCTGTGTTACACATCGAACCATGAGCTATCATAATGTTGGATCAAGCTGTTATGAGTTTTGAAAGATTGTATTTTGACATTTTCCTGAAATTTAACCTCTTAAAGGACAATTTCAGGTAAAACATGTTTATTAAGTGCTTCGGGGGAAACGTTGACCTTATTTCTATCAAAAGGAAACAAAATCTTATAGCACCGTAAACTACTAATTCTTATATTTAATCAGCTCTTGATTATATTATTGTTCATTTAAGTTTTTTTCTAACGTCTCCATGTTCTTTATCTGTAATAAAACAAGCCCAGCGTGGAGCTGATGACTACAGTCCAGTCAGGATTCATCTCAGTCCACAGCTGTGGGACAGACTGTGGATACCGACTCTGTCTGTAGTTTGTGAGATAACGTGATGTTTCTCCATCAGGCTTTTATTATTCAATTATGGGTGTCAGTTACTCTGAGACTCTGATATTCTTAGGTCCTAAAATTCCTTCTTTTTGGTCTTAAAAAGTCTTAAATTTAACTTGTTGGAACCTAAGCTGAGCTAACTCAGAATCATTCAGTCTTTTCATCCTATTTTCAAACACCATTTCTTTAAATTCTTTATTTTTCTTTATTACCCCTGGATTCTCTCCTCCAGGGTTCGTTCATCCAATTCCATTCCAATAGCATCGAGCCGCACAGACACTTTTATTTCTGAGCTTTTTTGTTTTGGGATATACACAACGGAGACTTCTGCCTGCAACTGGATTCAGTGAAGATGCTCAGGATTTAGTTTGGAGCTATAAAAAAAAAAAAAATCGTTGGAATTGAAAAATTACATTTAAAAAAAGCTCACTAGCTGCAGTTTCCCTGCAGCTCAGGATAAACCACTGACATCTCTGCGAACACTTTTGTTTTACTTTTGGCAGAAAATAGTTTTATAACAGTAAAATCAACAAAAAAAAACTCGTGAAAATGTTCATATTTGTTCATTTAAAGCTCCAGTGTGTAAGATTCAGGTGAGAGGGAACTAATGGCAGAAATCTAACGTAGAATAATCCTCATGATGTTTTCACGAGTTCGTTTCATCATCTCTTGTATGAATTGTAGTTTTCTTTACCCCAGAAAAGACCCTTTATATTAAAATACTTTATATTTACGTCGGAGGAACCCTCTCTACGGAGGACGCCATGTTTTTGACATTAGTCCAGACTGAACAAACTAAACACCCTTTGAGTTTTTATGACAAAGTTCACCACAGGTTCTTTTCCATGTTTGGAAGGAGAGGGTGAGGTGAGGGCTGTTCGGCTGCAACATGAGACTTCAACACTAGATATCACTAAATTCTACACACGGATTAATGTGAGAATTACATCCAATATCTGACAGATCAATAAATAATAATCGGAACAAGCAGTTGTCTGTTCAGAATAAACTGCACAGACACAATTCTCATTTCAAGCTTTTCCAATAATCATCTGACGGCAGCACAGAGACATCAAACCTCTGTCAAAACCATTTATCCTAAACTAATGTTTCCATTTCTGCAAGAGAGAGAGAGAGAGAGGGAGAGAGGGGGAGAGAGATCGCAGCTTCACACCTCATTACTCAGATTTAAACTAGTAACTTAAAGCCTGGCAGTAATGATGGCAGAGATGAAAAACAGGCAGTGTGCATCATTTGGACACAGCAGTAAATTACCCCATGGGCTCCCACAGCACCGACGCACGGCACATTGCATCACCTCAACGCCCTCTGCGATTCTTTTAAAAGTCTCTGAGGGAAGTTTAACCGGAAATGTCGAAACCGTCCAGTGAAAACTTCCCGCAGTGGCCCGTAAACTAAAACGGGCTTCAGTGTATGATGAAGAAAAATGGCCCTGCTCGTCTTGTCGTTCCGCGAGACGGTCAGATGTATTAGATGTTTCTCAGGAGAAGCTGTAGAGTCACATGATTATTCTGCCTGAAAATTAAAGAGTGGACAAACTTTTAATAAACCTGTTTTAGTCTGAAACTCACCTGAAACAATCGTTCCAGTAATCAACATTAAACAGCTGCTGAAGAATAAAAACACACACAAGCTGATATGATAGATCCAACTCGATAGAACCAAACGACCGAATCCATTAATTGAGAAAATCGGTGATAACGAAAATAATTGTCGGCCGCCGCCGCAGTTTGTCCCCAAACCTCCCAACTCCTTTTTGCGGCTTCATGTGCAGTGAAACGAGCTCTGCATTAGAAATCAGTGCCGACACTTTGTGCTGTCAATTTCCCTGCAAATTATTTCCCCAGAGCGTCAGAGTAATGCACTCACTGTCACGGCCGTTGAATTTTTAGCGCGGAGGAAAAAAGCTCGCTGCTCCCTCAAAGCTCTGTGATTCCACGATTATACCAGGAAATCACTCAGTGAAATAAAACAATTTTTGAAAGGCCCTGAATAATTAAGTGTAAAAATCAGGCTGCTTTACTTCCTACATGGTGCCGGCATTCAAACGTGAAATTTGCATGAGAAGGATGGCAGTCACACTAATGATGCTTTCATTTATTTATCGTACAGGTTTTGTTAGTTCCACCATGAATCCAGTCGTGAGACTTTTGCTCCCGTCTGTTGACTGATATATATATTCATGTGTGTGTGTGTGTGTGTGTTAGGTTTGGTGACCTCCCTGTCCGAGGGCTGGTACAGTCTCCTCCTGGACCTGCAGAACCGCCTCAACAAGGTCATCAAGAGCGTGGGCAAGATCGAGCACAGCTTATATCCTTGTTATGTGCATGTGTGCACGCTCGCCATCTGTCACAGACGACCTGCGCAGACCGCCGGGGTCGTCGTGTGGGCGGTGAACCAGACGGTGACGGTGACAGGAGTCGCTTTGATCGGTTTTAAAGGTTTTCGATGGAGGCGTCGTGTATGAACCGGTTTCTGTGTCTCCACTCTACGACAGGATCTTAATATGATTCACTGCTTCAGAGGTTAAATGTTTAATCAGTGATAAATAAAGTGTCTTGATCTTTATCACCACCTGGTGGCTGGCTGCAGTAGAGCTGCCTCCTCCATGTTAGCGGATGGGACATGGATTATGGATAATTTCTGGGTAGTGGGAGGAACTGGACACGTTGTCCATCTTTATAAACCGTCTACTTGTGTATCATAGAGCAGCACTGCAGTCCATTTTAAAAGCTTCTACTGGAAATATTCTGAAATATTTTACCTGAGAAACAGAATGAATTGGACGACTGGAGGGTTGATTGCTCTTAAAGTCCAAATGAATTAGACGTGGGTTGTATCAAACATTTTTTATTACTAGGTTTCACTGCTTACACTACATCAGCTGTGTGGTCCTCTGAGCAGGGCTGTTTTCATTCCATCCTCTTCTTCATCATGCTGAATATTAGCTGGCTGCGCCTGAGGTGAAATATTTGATATTGTACCTAAAGATCGACCCTCGGGCGAAGCCGCTGCCTTGTATTGATTTTCCTTGACTGCGCTGCACCTGGAGGTCCTTCCACACCGAGCGCAAGACAGAGCAGGCCACGGGATTCATCGACGGGGATCTGATTGAAAGTTTCCTGGACCTGGGCCGGGCTAAGATGCAGGAGGTCGTCAGTACTCTACAGGTAGGAGCTCATGTTCGTCCACATCAGCACCGATTCATTCTTTTTGTGCACTTTTTCTTCATCCTGCTTTCACGAGAAGGAATATCCAGACTGAGCTTTTCAATATTGCGCCGCAGTGATTCACACTCTTGTTGTTGGAGCCGGTGTTGACCTGTAATACGAATGCGATGGTTCCTTTAATAACAGGGAGCTTGTTTTGAGAGCACGGGTCCGACTGAAGCATCTGGTGAAGATATGATGTAAAACTGCTGCTTACACTCGGATTTCTGACTCAAAGCAGCGTCGGACAGTTTTCATGAGAAGCTCCTGAGTGGGAACAGGGAACTTCCACAGCTTTTCACAACAGGTGGCGCCGCTCTTTGTTTACCTGCCAGAAGAGCTTTTGGCAGGTAAACAATTAATTATATCCGGCTTTGAGTCTGTCTTCACTCACATTTGCACAAGTTGCAATTATAAAAAAAATCCCTTTTGAGCTCAGAAACAAAGGCTTCGCTCTGTTTCCCTGACAGAACCAAAAAAAAACTGAATATTTCAGCCAGTGTTTCGGCCAAGAAATTCCATTTTCTATTAAAGTTCTGCGATAAAAAATAAAACACACGGCAGCAGCAGTTCATGTTCACCTTCACCTTCTGATTGGCAACGAACAATTGTATCTTAAGTGACTTCGTTTGCATCACGTTGAGATACAGAACGTTGATGACGTCACGTGCACGAGTTTATTTTTTTTTCCTCTGATGTGTCACGAGCTGATCTCAGTCTCAGTAGCGGAGGTTCATCGCTTGCTTTCGATTGCAGATCGATGACGGCAGCGGCATGAAACGTGAGGCCACGGTGGACGAGGTCATTAAGATCGTGGAGGAGCTGACGAGGATCCACTAACGTTGCTGCCCCCCCTCCCCCCCCCCTCCCCAGGGAGCTGCCGCCACGCCCCGCCCCCCGCTGAGTGACAGCAGAGTCACCAGGACAAATTCTCCGCAAAAAAAAAAAAAAAAACCACGCGAAAGAGAATGGATTGTGTTTTTGCAGATTTGTAAATAATTATAAATAAACAGTCTGTGCATGTTCGTCCTTCAGACTTCAATGATAAGTCGACTGTTGAGATCCTCGTTCTGACGAGAGTCTCTAGGCGAAGTGCGTAGAATCCTGTTTGGACAAACTAAAGACCAAGACGTTGGTCTGAGTGTGTTGCAGTTTGTGTGCGTATGTGTGATTGCGTCTGTTTGGATTATTGCGTTAAGATAACGAGGAACACCCCCCCCCCCCCTCCCCCCCTCCAGAGATTTTCCTCTGTAAGATCCTCTGGTATATTTGTGACAGGTTGAAGATTCGACGATCCTCGACACCCCACGGTTTAAATCTGACACCAAGGTTATTGTTGAAGTCTGGAGCGAAACACACGTCTGAGAAACAAAAGGAGGAAATTGTAGATTTATAGCTATTTTGTCTGTGTGATGTTTTCTTTGTCTATTCTAATAAATTTGCTTTAGTACTGGTAACGCCTGTGTTCGGCTTTGTCTCCGTTCTCACCTTTCGTCTCTCGCTGATTTTAATGACTGACTTTTATAATTACTTTCTTTGTGCTTCGCTGATTCGGTGGAGTGGATTCACAACACCGTCTGCTCGTTGGTCTACCACTTTTTGGGAAAATATTTATGGTTTGCAACAAAGATTTGCAGCAGATATTAAAACCCATTAAACTTTGGAGCGGCGCTGGATAAATGTTTGCAGCTCGTGCTCCACCCCTCCACAAAATATCATAGATATAATATGAGTGACGATGTATTAAAGGATAAGAAGAGTGAAAATGATTTGCAGCCCTTGTTGGATGTAAACTGCTTCAGGTATTTAAACTCATCAGGTGTTGTAGCTCTAAATATGAATCCTCTTCACATGTAGACGCAGATTTCAATCATTTACTTCATCGTATAAGAACAACATCTTGGATCCGCAGGTCTCTGAGTCGATGCAGCCGTAATGAATCTTTCTCACTCATCCAGAGAAAGTGAAAATGTATTTCTAGATGTCAGTTAGTCATCGTGTGCATATTCGACACGTGGAGTTTCCTCCTGGTTTCTCTGTCAGACCTGAAAATGCTGACTGTTGCTGTGCATTGTTTTCCTCATTAGCGTCTGTCGAGTGCATATTTATTTTCATCTGCAGTGAACAGCAGATTTGGAGGATACCAATCTGCTCCAGCACCGACAGTGACGGAGCAAACGGCTTCAGTGAGAATCAAACTGGTCAGTAGCGGTCGGTGGACGTCCTCCGCCGGCTCTCCCTCAGTTATTTCTGTCGTCCCGTCTCCATCCCTTTGTTTTCCTCTGGTGTTTCTTCTCTCGATTCCCCATCCGCCCTGGATTGTTTGAATCCTCTCCCGTCGTCATATTCAAATCTGTTTCATGAATTTTGGAATCAACAACATCTCGGCACTAAGCCGGCGAGCGTCGTTCCACCAACAGACACAGACGGAAAAAGAGGTTAAACGGAAAATAAGTAAACGGTGATAAAAGAATTAGTGCAAATGAAATGAACCAATCTTCCTCAAATATGATAAAGAGTTTAAATATGAAGTATTTTAAACTATTCACTGCTGCTCTCTACATATATTTACAACAGTGTTCATTCTTAATACTGAAGCAGCTAAATGTAAAAACAAAACTCTGGTTTCCATGTAACGATGCTAGAATCTGTGAGTCGGCTTTAACGTGGCAGAATATAAGTATCGTGAGTTTTAGATTGAAGGCCTGACGTCTCTGAACAAATCACTTTAATGTTGAATTATTTTTTAAATGATCTGCGTGGGAAGCATCTGCAGACGTCAACTATCCACCGCAGTTGTTTTTTTCAGTAACGCGAATGAAACAGGTTGATTTGGGGAAAACGAACCATTCAAAGATTTGGTTCATCTGCTTCCAGCATTCGTCGTGATAACAGATACAGAAGGTTTCCATGCAGGAGACCTGTGAGTGAATTCACACGATGGTTCCTCAAACAACACATCAGCTCCTCTGCAGCAACACAAACGTGTTAAACCTGCCCGATGAAACAGGTCCAGGTCTCTTCTGCTCCTGAAACACAGGAAATCATTAAGTGAAGCGGAACTCCATTATAACGAGCAGCGGCTGCTACAAGGACTGAAGCTCATCCTAACAGAACTCCTGTAACAACATCCGACCATGGCTGATATCTTCTGTACCAGCCTCTCGGGGGGACTTTTACTTAAAAGGGGGAATTGGAAGTCGACCGTGTGGAACTGCAGCCACAGTGGGATCAGACCTGTGGCAGCTTTGAGAATCATTTCCCACATTCTGACGTGTGGTTGTTCAAACAGGTGTCACAGAGTCCGACTAGTTCCGGTTTTTGCTGATTGACACTTTCCCCCGGGAACTCTCTTCAGCAGCTCGGCCTGGTCGGGCTCTCGGCCACAGCTCGGTTTGGTTTCCAGTTTGACAGGTGGTCGTCTTTCTGTTTGAGCCGGTCCATTTTGGACATCAGTTCTCCACTCTGGTTCAAATGTACAAACTGAACATCTATGTTGTCTAATCATCACATTTGCTTCCTCTTCTCGTTCCTCTTTTATTATTTAATTCAGTCCCAAACTTCTGAAAGTCCCAAACTATCGTGAAAAAGTGTTTCAGCACTGCAAATGAATCCAGACGTGGTTCAGGTGAATCCGGACTGAGACCGACACGTCTCTGGATCCTGGTCTCAGACATCAGGACCGAACATTCCTCTGAACTGATTCTGTTTTATTCTTTATTTCTACAAAACGAGGTCCGTTAGAAATGATTTCCAGCTTCATCATGAGATTGAAAGATTATAAGTTTACTCACCGTCAAACAAATCTCACGAGGAAACATAATGTTGGATTGTGTGAGAGTCTGACTTCACGACTCCCTCACCCATCGGTGGCGTTCGCTGCTCGTTCTGAAGATGCACATCGTTAAAAATAAGCCTCAAATTGTCAAGTTTTTATTTACACAGCCCCAAATCACAAATGTTCCTCTTCACAATCTGAACAGCAAACCTCTGTGAGGCTGTTTTCAGTTGAAGCTGATGCAGAAATAAAAGTAATGAAAAAATACAATCCTTCACCCGGTACGACCGTGAGGTTCAATTATGTCTTTTTAATAGTTTCTGCACAATAGACGAGTTCCCAGACACAGAGGAATCATACATTCTGTATTTATACACACACACATCGTCTGTGGTTGATAATAAGACACATATTGAATTTTGTGCTGATCATTGTTTTCCAAACTGTCCAATCTCACTGGTTGTGTTCAACTATTGTTGTTATTATAATCATACATTTACTGAACTCAAAAGTTGGGTGACTTGTTTTTGAAGTGATCTTAATGTGTAGACTTGAACCCTCCCGTATCTAGCGCCCCCTGCAGGGACTCTGCCCCCTACAGTCTATGAGGAACCGAAACAGACAGTGAGTCTCCTCAAAGACTGAAACAAGTGAAACTCCACGTCCTCGGTGTTTCTACCGAGGACAGGAGAGTTTAATGGAGTCTACACACACACACACACACACGCGCACACACACACACACACACTCTCTCTGGCAGGTTCTGCGACTGCCGTTCCGTCCTGCAGCAGCGGGGGAGGGGGAGTCTTGGCCTCGGTTGCTGGACTCTTCCTGAAGTCTCCGATCCAGCTCGAGTAAATCTGATCCTGGGTTTTGTCTTTGTTTTTTTTCTCCTTTCAGTCTTTTTGGCTTCGAAGTGTTTTTCTTCGTTAGGGGACGGGACGACGTCGCTCTGGTTTTCCTTTTTGCAGGATTTTAAGCTTCGTTATGGAACAAATCGTTTGTTTCAGTGACGTGAAGATGTGTGACGCAGCGGTGCGGACGTTTCAGGCCTGTACGTCCGAAGCTGACGGCTCCAGCTGTGTTCTGTGATAAGACAGAAAAATGACCACAGCTCGTTGAACTTCATTACGAGGGAAACTGCTCCCGAGTCCACTGACGATCCTCTGTGGGATCATTTCCAGCAGATCGTGTTAATAATGGAGCGCCTCCAATCACGTCAGCTTTCACGTATTTGGGGTTTGACGCTGCGCTGCTGCGTGAAATATCCAAATCAAGGTGCCCTACATTTGATTTACACTCGATTTATTTCAGTCGATCGCCGTGTTCAGATGCTAATCTGAAACCACAGACGTTTTCTGGATTCAACGTTCTCGTCCGAGGCCTCGAGCGTCAAGCTGTGTGCGTTTGTCAAACTCTCCTCTCGATCATTTACATCTACGACAACTTATAGAAACATAGTATAGTATAGTGCTCCGCGATGCCGTTAACTAAATGTCACCTTATTTGTAAATGTTTTAATTGGCTGCACCGCCTGCGGCCCCAAATACCTGAGACGTTAATCCAGTGGAACAAACGTCAATCAACAAATCTTGTCTTTTCAGTAAAAACCAAATGTCAGCTTCATGGTGGTGGAAGATGGGAACTATGGGGGATCACAAGAGGTCACGACCGCTCCGGACCTGGTGACTGATTGCTGTCGTTTGCTTCTCTCGTCGCTAATAAACAGAATTTGAAATCATAAAAACCTTAGAAACTCAAGGAAACTCAAGGATCACGAGGTCGTCTTCTTCTTCTTCTCCAGTCCGACACAAACAGTCGTCCGCCGCTCCGCCAGAGTCTCTGAGGTGTTTGGAGATAATTTAAATCAGGTATTTTGAGCTGTTCAGGTTAAATAGACGTGTCCCCTCAGTGCTGGAGACGTTATCACTCTGCCCCGGTGGGAAAAACTCCCCCTGTCAATCAGTCCCACTGGTCGCGGGCGGAGCTGATGTTGCTCCTGTAAAGTTTTCGTTCTGAGCGTGCGTCCTCCGAAAAACCATCTGAATTGCGACACACGTATACGTTTTATATATTAAGTTTGTCTGCGGTATTTTAAAAAGTTGTGGAACACTCTGCCAGTAGAGAAACCAGTTCAGTTAACATCTTAAAAGCAAAACTTCAAACATTTCTCTTTATCTCAGTCTTTAACTCGATCTTACACTCGACCACTCTTTAATCATTTTCATCTCTTTCTCATTTTTATTTGTTTTTTTTTAAATTGAATTTTCTTTTTTCTTTCCTTTTCTTTGAAATGTTGTGTTCAACATGTTCCTCTGCTTCTAACACATCACTTCTCTCATGTCTGTCTGAAACCGTTTTTTTTTTAAATTTGCTGTCAACAACAAAGTGTTCTGGAACCGTTCAGGCACTAATGTCACATTTGTTTCCTTCAGGAAAGTCTTCACCTCTTGTCTTTGCTCAGTTTAGTGGTGTCACTTACTTTTCAGATAAAAAATGGAGGCTTGCAGTGAATGTCTACACGACATCAAATGTTCATTAAAGCAAAATTATTTCCTCCGTCTCATTTTTTCTGTGAAGCGAATCCTAAATCGTCCGGGACGTGTGAGAGGAGGTTAAAATGCAGCATCCATCATAACAAACCTGCTGCGCTCCGTGTAATGACGCCGGCGCTTATTACTGTGAGAACAGTCGACCTCGTGGAACATTAATCAGGCTCCACTCACACTTCAAGGTTTGGCCCAAGGTAGATGCCTGTGTACTTCCTGCCCGGGTGCAGCCACTGAGTTCTGGACCGGGACAGTATCAAATGAGACTTAATGGATCGTAAAGCAAAGGTCAAACACAGCTGACATTGTGGGAAAACGATTGGAGGACAATTAAAACGGTCGGCGGCCTCTCATCTTGAAAAACGTAAAGATTGATTCAGGTGGAAGGGATTTTCTGCCGCTTATAAATTGCACAGTAATTTGTTGTGTCGGCTGATCGCTGGAGGTTTAAACAAACCCGGCCGGAGGTTGATGGATGGTCGGAGGCAGCAGAGACAGCCGGGTCCGACCGAGCCGAGCCGGTGAACTTTATTCACCGTGAAACACAAAGACAAATCCATCTGCATCGCAGAGACGTTCAGGAGCACAGATTTCAGAGGCGTTTGAAAATTGGGGAATTAGCCTGATGAGCGTTTGTGTTTCGGGCCGAACGCATCAGCATGTGAACGAGCAGAGGAGCCACTCGAAGAGCTCGGTAAATGTTTCTCTCAGCGGCTGCGGCGTTTCAACGATTATTCATGCACGAGGTCACAAAGTCAACAAGCCTCTGGAACCACATAGTTTGCAAGAGCGTTCAAATGTCACCCTCCCCCGTCACCCTGCGCCTCACGACGTGATCACTCGTTCCAATGAGCGTGTTCAGTGGTCTCAGCGATCGCTAACAGGCGGGAAGGCCGGCAGAGAACCACCTCTTCACCATCAACAAGAGTTTTCACTGAAATCTGTCAGAACCCAAGAGCTGGTGAAACATTTTGTGCGAGTGCTGTTGACGTCAAGTGGAAATGTCCGACAACGCAGAGGCGACAACACGTGAAGGGCTTCAGGGAACACGAGCACAGAACAGCGTTTCTTCAAAACAGAGAGCGGACGATGAACCTACCGAGTCGTTACATCATCCACGTGTCAAAGAACATTCAGGAAATTGTTCAAAGAACAAATCGAAATGAGAGAAGAGGAGTCTGATGAATGACATCACAAATAAAACACGACGCTTCAAACTGTAACACTCACAAACACAAACAGACACAACATGACGAGAAACCTGAAATGACCAGAGACACAATAATCTCTGAAAGATGCAAACACACGACAAAGTTTTATTTGTAGGCAGTTTTCTTAAAAAAGTTAAAAAATACTTCACAAAAACATTTAAGGAAAAATGAAATAAATTGAAATTCACCCAGAGGAAGTTTTAAGAAGGAATTTAAAAACAGTAACATAACGGAAAACATCTAGAAGACATCCACAAAGATAAATATATATGTATATCTTTATATATATCTATATGTATATATAGATATATATATATGTTTAAGACCTTCTTATACTATAGAGAGAAACCCAAACTCTGTGTGTGGGGAAAAAAACATTTTTTTTAACAGTAAGAAGCTTCAGACAGAAAGTGGAGGGGCTTCAGCAAGAAGTGTGGGAGAGAAGAGGAGGAGGAGGAGGAGGAGGAGGAAGAGGAGGGTGACGGAGACAGAAGAGAGGTTTAGTTCTATAAAATCCTGTGGAATTGTTTGAAAAATCTCTAAGATCCTTGAGTTAAGACCCTGATCCACCTGCAGACGTCGGTCAAACCTGGAGCCTGACGGAAATATTCTGCACGATGCTTCGTCTCCACTCAGACGCCGAGGAGGAAGAGAGGCTGGTGTCTCCTAAGCTTTTCTTTTTCTCTCTTTTTGTGAAGACACCTCTTCAGGATTTCCTTCTTCTTTTTTATTTGAGTGTGGAGACGGCGGGCATTCCAAGTGAGTGACAAACACAATGACTCCCTCCAACCGGGAATTGAAGACACAACTCACACAGGAGAAAACCTGAATTGCAGTCATTTCTCCCCAGTTTGAGAAAAGCCATTCATCCGTGTTGTTTTATCAGCTCAGCGTGGACTCACAGTTTGGCTTCAGGAACAAGACGAGCGGGTGGAGAGGTGAGGGAGCAAGCACACAGGTATGTTTTATTGATCGAGCGCAGGATGTGAGAAAGCCCGCGAACATGAGAATGAATAATGCATCCCACGGGGGGAGGGTGGGGGAGGGTGAGGGAGAAGAAGCCGGTGAAGCGGTGAGCTGCAGTCGAGGAGGACGCAGACGGACGAGGAGCGACGCCGGGGTTCGGAGGGTTCGCTGTGTTGCGAGCGGCCGCATTCTCCAGCTAAAGGCGTTCGAGGCCCCTGGAGCTCGTGTTTGAAGAGTCGGACTCACCTGTGAGAGGGTCACGACCTCCAGCGCGTCCACCATCTTTGCTTTGTCGCTCTTCTCAAGGCCCGTTTATCTCCCCGCTGCCGTTTTTCTAGTCTGACCCCGGATGGATCACGAGACAAAATAAGAAAAAACTATTTGATACATACACACACGAGAGTGAACATTCTCCGTTCTTCTCGGAGAATTTATTTTCGATAATAAGAACAAATGAACCGCTAACGCTGCGTCCACACTGAGAGACACAAAATGAGAAACGCCGTCGTCCTGCGTGAGTCCAGGCCGACACGTCCTCTGACTCCATAAATTATTTCCACTGTGTTTTTAGGGTCACGTCAGCGGCTGGTACTCGCGGCTCGTCGTCTGTCTCTGGGATCACGTTCACAGACCCACGTGCACGTGTACACGCACAGAGAACAGTAACATCTGCTCCGTGAAAAGCTCCTGTTCCCTCGTTCCCGGTCAGTTTGACTAAATTGTGTGTCCTTCATCGTGTGATGAGGTTTTACTGGGAATTTGCTGTAACTTTCCCCCGAAGGCCCGAGGCTCAGATTCGTCATTTTTTTCATTTATTGTTTTCATTTGTTGTCGCTTCATGTCGCAGCTGCTGTGAAGCCGTTTGAGACTCGGGATGCGTTCGAGCGCTGCACAAATAAACTTGACTTATATCCTAATAAGAGTCTAGAGCGCCGCATGAAAACAAAGGTGTAAAGGTCCGTGGCTAATAACTGACCAAACACCCAGAATCAATACGTGAGGAGCTGCTGCTGTTTGGTCTGGTGTCAGTGAGCCGAGGAGATAAAACACATCCGTCTTGTTGTGCAGAGAAAATGCAAAAAAAAACACAGACGCTCACTAAATGTTGCTGTCGCACGTCCAGTTTTTCTAAAATTGGAAATTCATCTGAACGTTAAAGAAAACAACCGACTGTGATCTGACACGTTTCCGTCGTATTCTTCTGTGGGCTGAATTCCTCTCAGAGTGTTGGACGGCAGGTTTAGTTTAACGTCAGAGGCAGATGTTGACTTGGAACGAGGCTGTGCTGCGTGAATAATGATAGAAAGTGTGAACGAGCGTAAATGTTGCGACGTGTCTGTGGTCGGGTCTGAACTGCGTGTCACCAAGTGCATGCTGGGAACAGATCCAGTGTCGTGCTGCCGACATGAACGTGACAAAGAATTGTGGAACATATCGACATGTATGAAAATATGAAAGACCTCGATATGAGCGGTGTGACGCACATTCACTGACCGCAAAACATCTTTTCTCGGACGCGGTCATGACGAAAGGAACAACAGTGTTTTTATCTCTTAAATTTCATGTTTCAATGTTTCATCAAGTTTCATCAATTATACTCTGAAAACATCGAAGCCGCCCGATCTCCGAAATCCATTCTGTAGTTTTTGCCAAATCACGCTGACAAAAAAAACCAAATAAATAAATAAACCAAGTAGAATGACTGTGAGCTCAGAGCTCGTTCAAGGCCAAACAGTTTTAAATTCACTCTCTTATCCATTAATGCTTCACATCACAGAAGAAACTTCTCTCCTGAGTCAGAACACGTCCGTCCACCAGGTCGGGTAGAAATCTGTGAAGTGCTTCTTGTGTCATCTTGTTCACGTACAAACAAACATGTTGAAATGTTTGTGGAATCGCTTGGTTGTTCTCCAACGTCTTCAGGTTCAGATCTCAGTGAAGAGCAGCAGGTATCACACTGTGTCAGCTGATAGTCAGAGGAGGAGCTGTGAACAGGGGACACGGAGGAGGAGGAGGAGGAGGAGGAGGAGGAGGAGGAGGTACAATCCACGTGTGCTGGAGGTCAGTCGCTCGGCGGAACATGTTTCTACTGGAGCGACACTCGCTCGTCCAGGCTCTGCTCTGACCACGTGACCTGCCAGGTCTATTTAAGCTGCAGAGATTCCCCATCCCCCCCATCGCAGGGTAAAGACATCAGCTCATCACTCTTCATCACATCAACCTGATCATCGACACCAAACTCTGCTCTCCTGTTGCAACACACATCACTAACGTGCACAGATTGAAAAGTTCGTACGAGTCTGAGACGAGTCCGTGTGAACACATCTACACAATATATCATTGTTTTTCTCGTTCTCTCATTTTTATGCCAACAGTCTTTTTGCTGATTGCTGCGAGTCACCTCAGAAATGTGGTTGTATCCTGCACAGAGACCGATGAAGCCTCTTTACTTTACTTTGCTCTCGAGGATTCCTGGAAACACCTTCAGAGCAGCCGTGTGTTGTGAAAGGAGCCAAGCTGCTTGTTGCTACACTCGTCACCGTGTGATTGTTTCAGCGGCGTTCGACTGTCAGCGACTGACGATGATGCTCTCAGTCACCGGTGACGGGAGCCTCTCAACTAAATTCACTCGGTGACATTGACGCTTCAACATCTTCGGTTTCAGTTTCACGCATGTTCTGAATATTTTTTTAGCTGCAGCAGCGTCAGAGTCATTTCTCCATCACACAGAGCGGCGCCTCCTGATTTTCATGTTCAACATTTCCCCACACAGCTCCACAACCTCGGCTTTTGAGTTTCTTCTGGAATCCAGTTTAATCACAGAACAAGGCTCTGGACGTTTTGTCAGCGGAGGAAATAAAAGATTTATTTTCACCCGAATGTCCAAATAAAGATAATCTGAGGTGTTGACGGTCTCAGAGCTCATCGTCTGGCGAGGAGCCTCTGGGGGTGACGCCAGTGGATCTCGAGGCCAGGAGTCAGTTTCTCACACGAGCTGAATGTTTCTTTCTGTAGGTGTTTGGGGTCTAATCTCCATTTAAAGCTCATTTAAAAGCGAATTGTTTCACACACGGACTGTTTGTCTGCGGGAAACCAAACCTGCTCAAACATGGCTGATGAACGACAGAAACCAGAAATCTTCCAGACAGCAGCACAATCAGGGATCAGATCTTCGGAGTCAAAACGTCTTCAGTCCTGCAAAGATCGCTGCCTTCAGCTGTTTCCTTTCACTGAAACGTGAGTTTTTTTGTCGAGTCTTTTTCTAATATTCTCGTCTTTGACTGTTTTTCTTTTCAGAGTTTATGTTTCTGACCTCCAGCGTTGAGGTTACGTTTGTACTCCTGCGTGTTTCTTTGTTTGTTTGGCTGCAGGATTAAACTCCACTGACTGGATCTCCTCTCATCTCGGTGGAAGGTCGGGACACGGGTCCATCACATTTTTAACACAGATCCAAACAAACCCAGGAATCTTGCAACATTTTTATATCAAGTGTTTTTGGAGATTTTCACAAATTTTTCCTGAAAATAATTTATGGAACTACTGCAACTTTGCACACTTGTCTCTTACTCATCTCTTGTATTTAGTCTCTTGTGTTTATAGGCGTATTCGTTGTTCTATTATATTTAGTACTTTACTTTGTATTCTAGTACTTGATTGTGTATCATTTTACTTGTTTACCACGTTCTATTTTGATTTATTTGAATTCTTCTTGTCCGTTTTATTTTCTACTTCCCTGCGTGACACGCTGCTGTAACACAATCATTTCCCAATCTGGATCAATAAACTTCATCTCTATCTCTTTACCAACAAACACACGTGTTGAAGCTTCACCTGACTGTCGTCTGTAATTTCTTCTCCTCTCGTCAGCGTGAAAACGTTTAAAACGTTTTCCACGGATCCGATCGCTCTGGGACTTCTGCTCTCTCAGGTCCAAGATTAGTTTAAGGCAGAGAAAAGGAAGCGAAGGAAGAAAAATCCCAACAAATGCAGAAAGAGTTCCATCACCTGCAGCTCACGGACCTCAAACCGCATCTGAAAACCAGCTCTTCTCTTATCTTCTAAACCATTTATCCCCGGGAGCTATTTAATCAAAGTGCGTTTCCGCTGTACTCATAGCCTGGATTGTACCTGACGGCACAAGGTAGAGGGGAAAAAGAAAAGGAAGGAACTTAAGGAGGCAAAAGGGTCAGAGGATGTTTCCAAAGCCTGCGGATGAATCTCGGTCATTGGAGACGTGATTGGTGCTGCGGGGGAAATAGCCCCGGGCCAGTCTGGAGGATACTGTTCATTTAAATTCCTCCGACAGAATCTTCTCATTGTAGTTGGTGCAATCATCGTGTCCCGTGTAAATCCACCCAGTAAAAAAGCCACATGCTCCGCAGTGCGTGAAGCCATAAAGTGGTTAGTTTCATTCACTAATTAATGCCTGATTAGTTAGGTGCTACAAAATATTTTAATGACTCCATCGTGTCTCGGCAGCGGGAACGACGCTAACGCTTTTACATCCTGGTTCCTGGCAGATATTCCCCATCACTCCTATTTGTCATTCACGGTGTCAGACGTAATTACAGCAGGATTACACATAAAACCCTTCAGTGTTCCCCGTTGAGAAATGACAAGATGACGTGCGACGCCGTTTAGTCGAGCCAAAACATTTAATACACACCATCGCAGGAGACATGCACTTGCAGCACTTCACACAGCTCTGCCCGTCTGTAGCTCTCGTTTTGAAGACAATTACAAACCGTGAAATAATTTAAAACAAAACACATTTTAAAAAAGGGGTTACACACGTTTGCTTTTATACATGTTCATAATACAGCGTCATAAAATGTATCACAGAAATTAGCTTTTTTTTTTTCCGACACAGAGCAAACCATAGCAACCAACTCAGGTATCACACTGACACTGTGCTTGTTGATAGTTAGAGGAGGAACTGTGAACAGGGGACACCCGAGAGCGAATGTCACGGAGAGGACGAGTGTTTGAAAAGAAGAGTCTGTCGAGGAGGAGGAGGAGGAGGAGGAGGAGGAGGGGGGTGGGTCCGTCGCTCTCTGAGGAGAAACAATCCAAGTGTGCTGGAGGTCAGAGAGGTCAGTCGCTAGGCGTAGAAGGTTTCTACTTTCACTGCCTGACAGAACATCGTCATGGAGAAGACCAGACCCAGGATCTGCACAAACACAAGAGACCAGTGGAGCGTGAACGACCTCAGATGTGCGACGTCACGGTGAAATGAAAAGAAACTCCTCCGTCTCCTTCTCATTTTACAGCGTGACGATAAAACTGTGAGAATAAAAGTCTCATAATGTTATATTAGAATCCTAATGCATTTATTTCGTGGATAACAATAAGAAGAGCAACCACACGTTCGGAGCGGAGCTTGATTCCTTTATTAAATACTCCACAGTTTGCAGAGGCCGCCTGCTTCTTCTCTCCATTATTATTAATAATATAATGATCACATTATTTTCTATATCATATCTTTTCTCCTGCAGAGGTTTTGTTCTGATCATCAGTGGTTCGTCCTGTTTCCTTGATGAGAAGAGCACCTCAGCTTTCTCTCTCTCTCTCTTTAAATGTAAAACTCTCTGATGATCTCGTCTTTGTTCTAATCTTTTTTTTTTTTTAAAAGCCCCCGAAAACCTGACGTCTCAATTAACTTGTTCCATTAAGAAACTGGATCCTGCACGAACACAATACTTTCTGCTCCAGTTCAGGATTTCTATATGTGAGTTCTGGTCTCCTCGGCACGAAGCAGGAGTCTGAAGCACATAAGCAGTGACCACGGTCGCCTCACACTGAGGTCACCGGTTTGAATCCCAGTTCACACGGGGTCTTGGTTCATTAGAGACTTAGATATATGTGAGTGGGAGGGGCTTCTGATACACTTGTGACCTGTGCAGAATGAGCCCTCTTGTATGAGCGTATGATGAATGGTATAAATAATGGATGTTTGCATGGATGGATGGATGGATGTACAGATGGATGGATGGATAGATGGATGGATGAATAGATGGATGTAAAGATGGATGTACAGATGGATGGATGTGTGGACTGATGGATGTATAGATGTATGGATGGATGCGTGGAATGATGGATGGGCTGATGGGTGGATGGATGGATGTATAGATGTATGGTTGGATGGATGGACTGATGGATGGATGTATAGATGGTTGGATGGATGGATGTATAGATGGTTGGATGGATGGATGTATAGTTGGATGGATGGAATGATGGGTGGATAGATGGATGGGTGGGCGGGTGGATGGATGTAAAGATGGATGTACAGATGGATGGATGTGTGGACTGATGGGTGCATGGACAGATGGATGGATGGATGGATGTACAGGTGGATGGATGGACAGATGGATGGATGGATGGATGTATAGATGCATGGTTGGATGGATGTACAGGTGGATGGATGGACAGATGGATGGATGGACTGATGGATGGATGTATAGATGGATGGATGGACAGATGGATGTATATATGGATGGATGGCCAGATGGACAGATGCGTGGATGGATGTACGGATGGACAGATGGATGGACTGATGGATGGATGGATGTATAGATGCATAGTTGGATGGATGGATGGATGGACAGATGCGTGGATGGATGTGATGGATGGACTGATGGATGGATGGATGTATAGATGGATGGATGGACAGATGCGTGGATGGATGTACGGATGGACAGATGGATGGACTGATGGATGGATGGACAGATGGATGGATGGATGGACTGATGGATGGATGTATAGATACGTGGACGGACAGATGGATGGACTGATGGATGGATGGACGGACAGATGGATGGATGTGATGGATCTTCCTGGTTTAACTCAGGCAGGACCTGTTTGGCTCCATCAGCTCCACCACTTGTCTTCAGGAGGTTTCTGAAGCTGACTCTGGGTCAGAGCTGGTGCACAGGTCACCAGTGTAAACGGCCGCAGGGTCAGAACATTAGAACCCTCAGCAGCGTGTTCGGACTGTGGCAGGAAGTCATGCAGACGAAACGCTGGAGTCAACCTGAGAACTGAACCCGAAAACGTTCTGCTTGGAGGCATCGGTACGACCCGCTGCTCCACCGCGCCCCCATCGAACATCAAACAATAAAAACCATTCAGGGTTTTTCTTAATGACGCTGACGATGATTTTTGCCTCAACAGTTCTTTGAGTTTTATTTGCTTTCATGTTGTGTTTTATTATCTACAATCAAAAGGTTCATTATTTAATCGTCACATTAGTTTGCTCAGCTGATCTATGACCGTTGTTTCGTGAGAGATGAAATGATTAAATGAGTAAAAAATAAACGTTCCAGCAAAGAGAAGAGTCAGAAAAACTTTCTAGAGAAGAAAGTTCGTCTCCTCTCAGGGTAAATGTAGAGGATGATGAAGACCAGAGGCTCCGACTGCCTCAACCCTCAGTGTTCTTCAGTCAATCTCACACTTTGTGTTTTAATTCGTACATTGAACCCAGGAGAGTCGTGTTTTAACATGTTTCCTGTTTTAACATGTTTCCTGTTTTAACATGTTTCCTGTTTTAACACGTTTCCTGTTTTAACACGTTTACTGTTTTAACATGTTTTCTGTTTTAACATGTTTCCATTTTTAACATGTTTCCTGTTTTAACATGTTTTCTGTTTTAACATGTTTCCTGTTTGACATGTTTGCTGTTTTAACATGTTTCCTGTTTTAACATGTTTCCTGTTTTAACACGTTTCCTGTTTTAACATGTTTGATGTTTTAACATGTTTCCTGTTTTAACATGTGTCCTGTTTTAACACGTTTACTGTTTTAACATGTTTACTGTTTTAACATGTTTCCTGTTTTAACATGTTTTCTGTTTTAACATGTTTCCTGTTTTAACATGTTTGCTGTTTTATACACTGCCTGTTTTATTTTGTAAGCCACTAACATTTCCTGTCTTTGCAGCTCGTTCCTGGTCATTTTAAACACCTGTTACCTGCTTAGCTTCCTGCCCCTGCTTCTTCCCCTTAGAAACCCCTTCATATCGACTTCCTGTTCCTCTCTCTGGTTGTGCTGTTTCCTCCATGTCGTGTTTCCTCAGTTTGACCTTTTCCTCGGGATTTTACAGTTTGGATTACTTTGTCTTCCTCTCGCCCGGTCGCTGTTTGTGGTCTGACGTCGTGTGTGTGAACATTTGGACTGCGAGAAAAGACGAAGCCGGTTTTCCTGAACCCCTCCCCCCACCACCATTATCACAGGTAGGCCTGACTTAAAAAAAAAAAAAAGAAGCTCATTATGTCTTAAATCTGTACTTGATGTTTCTCTGGTATGAAACGAGCCCGTTGAACATCTGTGCTCACTGTATATTATAATTGATAATTACATGATGTTTAACGACCTGTGGCTGCCGCGCTAATTAGTCAGTGATGGGGGGGGGGTGGTACGGGTCACTTCCCGTGTGGAACCGACAGCATCACAGGAGCATTTATGTTATTTCCTGAGTTGTGGTGACAAACATAATTGCTGTCTGCCCTGTGATTGGCTGGTGAGCTGCCCAGTGTGTGCCCCTGCAGTGCTGGATCTTTATATTTAAATCAGCGGCCATTAAGGAGTCGCAATTTACACACAGGGACCAATTATAGGTCGGACATCCATGAACCATTCCTGATTCTGTGTGACTCCCTGTTCACTGCTGGCTCTGTAACTTTGGACCGAGCCACACATCGATGATTCTATTTAGAAAATGTCTTGTTTCTTGTTCAACCACAGCGTCTAATTCAAAAAGACTTCACCGATTGTTTATCGTTATTTTTTATTCATGATGATTGACTGGACACAGGCCAATCAGATTTCAGCCATCGCCCCCTGGAGCCACCACTACATGAACAAACTCTGAGCTGTTCTTATATCTTCTGAGTGATTATCTCTAAATGTGCCAGTATTTTTTAGCCATTCTCATTTTCATATGTATTTTAACATCCTGGCAGCTTTAGTTGGTTAAATGGACTGAATAAGAAGTTGGACTCTGTGCACATAAGGATTCCAGCAGTTAAGTTCATTCAGAGGGTTTGGCAACATAAATAAAGAAGAAGACTCCAGAGTTAATGAATCAAACTAACCATCGATTGTACTTTATGTGCAAAGGAAGGACTGGTGCTGTTTCAGAAGTTACGCAGACGTCATCTTTGTTTAAAGACAAATAATCGTTGTATAAGTCTTTTGTGTCGAATAATCATCACGGATGTTTGAGATAATTCTGGCAGTGGTTGTTTCTGCTCCTCATTGTGCTGCTTGTAGGATTTTGAAAAAGGGGAGAAAGAGATTCTGTAACCAGTGACTAGAAATGAGCCTCCGGCTCCGCAGCGGCCTGGTGTGATCGATTTTTTTTCAAGAGCAGCATTTTTCTCTCCTCTTGCGATTGTGGAAGCACGTCACGTACAATGTGGCTGGAGAGGAAATAAAAGAATTTTATGGACAGTCAGGCCGCTCTGTGTGGTCCTCGGCGGTAACACAAGGGGTTTATGTGAGGCCCCTGCTGTCCACACAAGTCCTGCACTCACCGCTTAATGTAAAGTGTTGGGTTTATTTATCACAAAGTAAGAGCCCGTAGATATAAAGAAGTGAGTTAATGACTGCTTGGAAAAATAACTCATTCAACTTAAAAGCTGTAATTACCTGAGTAAGTGCCGTGCATAGAGCAAAGATCCAAAGAGCCACCAGGTTGTCATTAAGCCAGTCCTTAACACGCTCGTAGCACGGCTGTGGAGACACACACACATAAACACACACAGTGTAAATACACAACTTCGTCCGGTGTTTCGTGCTGTGGACAACAAGGTTTCTGAAGGTTTCCACTGGAGCTTTTTTAAAGAACATCTTTTTCAGAAATCTGTGGAATTCATATCTCAAGAAACATTCACCTGCTCGGCTGCACACTTGGCATGTGTGTCGTTTATTACCCGAGGTAGTGCAGTGTTGAAGTAGGCGCGATTTGGACACGTGATGAGTTCAGTATTGATAAACTTTGAATATACAGACGGGTATCCAGCGCTCCGTAGCACCAGAGGCTGAGAATCATCAGTGCAAGTGATGTTGTTGTTAATCACAGCAACAGCTTCACTGAACCTCTTCCTGCAGCGGGTCTGTGACGGCCGGTCACTTCTACCACCACAGGACGGGTAAACAGCAAACAGGCAGGTTCCGATCGAACACTCGTAAAGAACGACACGTCAGTCACATGAAGATCAAACGCTCCAGGGTAGATGCTGAACGGACCTCGTGGTGACATGATGAGAAATAAAATGTAAGACTTATGTCAAGTACGGCAGGTTTGAAGGATCATCACAGAGTTATTAACCCTTCCCTATAATTCAAGATAAGACAGAGTCGAGATAATTCATCTGTTCCGTCGTGTTTGTAGTTTTATGAGTTTATATCTGAATAAATAAGAAAGAACTACACTCCTGACATCATAAACTATGCATTTTGCCAGAATATTTCTTTTACACTTGATATATTAATCGAAGTACTTTACCGAATGTGAATGTTAAAATAAGAAAACATTTTTAGGACTTTTCAAGGCCTGAAATTCAGATTATTACATTTTTACTTTTCAAGAGGCAACCTTGGACAATATGTTCCAGCTTCAGATACACTTCTCCGCCAGCGTTATGAAACTGTGACGGAACATGTGGCAACTCCCATATTTTCGTCTCCTCTTCCTCGTGAACTCATGTTCTCGGGGAAAAACTTCCCTGAATCCGAGCATGTCCCCGGCGTCCTTGTCTCCCTTTAAGCCGTATAAACACAAGTAATGTGAATCCGAGAACAACGCATGCACCGGAGGCATCATTTAGACATGAGAATAAACTGAATTTTTCATATCTGACATGGTTTGAATTCATTCTGAAGGCAACTCAATAAAAAAAACACTCTCCACAGAGTTTCCGCTTCCACATTGTTTTTGCCACCATCACATTTTTTATTTTTATCACCTGGAGAACATTTTCACAATCTCTTGTGACGGTCTTGTGCGAAAGCTTTGTGGGCCTCGCTGCGCCCCGCAGGCGGAGAGGAGAGGGAGATAATAATTATTAAGAGCGACGGGTCAAAGATGTAAGCGCATGATGAAAAGCAGCTGAATCCTGAAAGGAGAGGACTCTCTTTCAATAACCAGTGTGGGGCTGACATTCTGTTTGACACCTCCACCTCTTTATATTTGAAGAAAGAAATGCGAAGTGAATTCATTATGCAACTTCTAGTGCAGAAAAGACAGTCTGACATATTGTAATAACAACATAACAGGCTGCAGTGCTGTTATGATTAAATTATTCATTTCTGCAGACATGCACCTTCCAGACTGTATTTTTCTGAATCTCCTTACATCAAAGTCTGAGTCAGGAAAACCAAACACACAACTCTGCATTTCGCTGCTGTTTGAAACATCAGGACACGGGAAAGATATATTTTCCTTAGCCCAAGGTGAAATAATTCCAGGCTGGATCAATATGGAAAGTCATGCCAAATTTAGGACGGCTCCGTTGTTATTTATGAAACCGCTGCCCGAGCGCAACCCTCCTGGACCACAGAGCTGCATCGGAAAGTATAATAATTCAGATTTTTCTTATTTGAAGTCTACTGCAGACTCTGCTATAAAACCAGGCGGAGAAAAACACTGCGGGACCAGTTCCAGCACAGGAACAGTGGCACATTAAAATACAAGGGGTCGTGGAACACCATCATCCGAAGCTCAATCAGGAACATAATCAGAAATACTTTTGATCACCAGGGGAAATTCCTTTTCATTAACTGATAAATACAAAATATATATATGGATGTAAAAATACGTGCTTTATGCTAATATATGCTATAATACTGTATATAAAGCAGGCAGGTGGGTACTGCAGATAAACTCTGGTAAATCTTTTCTGACAAAATGTCTGGAACTGATATGAACAAAAACAAATTGTGAAGAGAAAACAATGTTTACATGGATGTAATATTCTGATATTAACCATTTAGACAAGAGTCTGAATGAGACACTGCCATGTAAACAGCATTTTCACATTTTCTGAATCTGAATAAAGTCATTCCAGGGATCAGCAATAATCAAATTTATCCCTGTGACGTATTCTGACATTACGAACACGGATATTTCAGACTATTATAGCATCCTATTGGAGATTTGACCGAATTTTGCGACATTAAACAGTGCAACATAAAAAGCTTGACGACGTTCTGCTCGTGTTTGCTCATTGTGGGAACTCTCTGTAATATTGTATCGTCTCAGACTTACTACGGAAAGTAACTTGAGATAATGTATGTTAGGATCTGGTGCCACACAAATCAAGTTGAATTGGATATTCTATTAGCGACGCACGTACACATCACAATCACAACAATATCGTTTTCCAGGGTTAGAGGTCAAAAGGCAACAGTCGTGATGTCTCTGTCCACGTCTGCAGCTTTACTGTCTCCGTTGACTCTCAGTGTCTCGTTCTGCTGCAGACGCATTTCATGTAGTTTTAAGCATTCGTAATATCAATGCTGTTATTTTTGTACTGATGAAGTTCTCATTCAACCATCCACAGCCCACACAGTAATCAAAGTACCCAAGAGACGAGCCGTTTTTACAGAAACAGTACACGAGTAGAATCACACAAGGTCTTTGAGAGTTCGAGCGAGCGAGCGTGTGTGTGTGTGTGTGTGCGTGTGCGTGCGTGTGCACATCATCAAACCTATAACTGTCCCTTTGTGTTAGTTTCTGTTGCTATGAATGAGAGCGTGGAGACATTTGCAGGGTTCCTTGAGTTCATGAACAACCTGCTGCCGACGTGAAGAACCACAAGAATCTACAGTAAAGGCCGAGTAGCAGGTTTCATTCCACCACTGTTCATTCAAAACTAAAAGAAAGAAGTAATACTATTTATTTGTAGCACTCGTATCTGCCTTGGAGAACTCCAACAACATCCTGTCTGCAGCCTCACTTATGTTTCTTGTCGCTTTGAGCTCAATGGAGAAATCGTTGCAGCGTGTTTAGTAGAAAAATAACTGAATCTAATTTAAAAAAAAAAAGTATAGAAAACATATGTGGAAATGCAGACGTTATTGGAAGAGATGCTTCAGTTTGAGCTGCAGGAACAGAATCCTTGATCTGAAGGTCTGAGAGTGAAAAAACTAGTCAGTTCAATTTATTGTGTAAAAATTCAAATTAAGGGTTTTGATGGAATTCAAATCTACGTGACAACTAACAAGCTGAAAGACGAAAATATGCATCATTCAGAAAAACCTTTTAAAATGTTTTTGTGCAGGCAGGTTGCAGGAAAAGTAATGAGGAGACATTTTTAAAGGTTGTCTTTCATTTCTGAAAGTGAAGTAGCTGCAGTTTGGCCTTTACAATCCTCGCAAACTAGTGCAGTGAGGACGACCGTATTGTATTTCAAGATGAACGGCTGTCGGCTCCCCAGCCTACAGCTGTGAAACTGATGGCATCATATTTAGGATTTGCCCTTTGCAAATGGAAATAACTGAAGATTTACTTTATTTACTAAACTGAGGAATGAGATTTAGAATAAATGTCCTGTCAAAAAAGCTCCAAATGTACAAAATAGAGCCTCTTAATCACAATACTTCATACTAGGCTTTTCTTTATGTCTATAATTCAATAACCAAAAGCTTGGGCCCTTCTAAATCCTTAAATCCATTAAAGTATCACATTATAGATCTTACATTAACGTTTCTCTTCGTCACAATAAAGGTCTTTTTAACACAACTTCCATTGTGTTCAAGTTTTTGTAAAAGAAATGTTTAACAGGACAGATAACTATGATAAAGTCACCCACTGTTTCTGTAGTTTGCGCTATGACGCTGTGTTTTGAGGGACGTTATCTACTCGGCTACTTCACCTTATCTTCAGTCGAGAGTCTGATACTCCTTCATATCTGTATAAACACTGACATAGGTCTCACATTGAAGTTTTAAAAAGGTTAAAAACTACGAAAAACCAAAATATGTAAAAACAAAATTGTAATAGACCAATCTTATCACAGGGTTCATTAAGTTTCCATGTAGGAGCTTTTTATTTTCATCAGCAGATTAACTTTGTGCAGTTGTAATGGAGTTTTAGACTGAACTTTTTTTAGTTTCACAGAAAAAAAAACAAGTCGGAGATGAAATTTTTTAAAAGCATCTACTGATGAGGTAATAAAAAAAAAAAAAAAAGCTACCAGAGGGACCGTGTGGTTTCCCAGCTGCTGCTGCTGATTCTATTTCAGGTCTCTAAAACAAATGATGCAAGTAAATATGAGCCAACCATTTGAAATAAAACAAAATTAAATCCGTTCACCGGGGTGGTTAGAAGATTAACGAGGCCTTTGATCTGAGGCTTTGATCTTTGTGCAGGTGACATCTGGAACATCTGATAATTTGGGAAAATATACTCATTCACCATTTTGTTCAAACGTCATCAGAGGCTAAACGGAAGTCATTGTAATTTATGGTTCATCATCTTCACTCATAAGAGAAACGCTTTAGCTCTGCTGCATATTTAGACTCATTCTGTTTCGTGGCCGAAAAACTGTCCTTTCTGTCCTTAATGATGACGATGACAACTTGAAAACTTTGGTTTGGATTTAATTTTTAACGCTGCTGCCATCACATTTTATTTTCATCGGGCCCCCAAATAACGTCTCGATAATGAGCGTTAGCAGTTTGCAGAGCCGAACACCAGCTGTTGTGTAGGTCTGACGAGTTACAGGGGGATTTAAATATTCAACAAGCCAAAGTGGAGTTTCTTTTACAGCTGCACGACTTTAATAATGATCCAGGGTGCAATATTATTATAGCTCCATCCTGGTGCACTGTCAAAAACACTCACACGCAGATTTAGTAAACAACATTTCCATGTTGACTCATTTCAAAATCCCAGAACCTCAAAACATAAATTCTTATAATATGAGGATTTAAAATGATGAGTAGATTTTAAGTACTTATGAGAGTCCATTGAATTAAGTGATTAAGAACTCATTCATGATTGAAACATGATGTTTAATACACAATAATAATAAAAACAATAAAAAATGTAATGTGTTATGTTAATCATTTTTAAATTGCGGAAATCCTGTGTTCATTGTCTTTCAAATCACAATTTCATATTCCCTAACTTTTATACATTTACATATTTAGTACTTTATTACTGATGCTTGATATTTTTACTACCCCCTTTACTGCTGTAACACATTTCCCTGTTGTGGGACTTCTATACAAGTATTACTTTATCTCGTCTTATTGAATTCAGTCCCTTTATGTTTCTTAAAACTAAGTCATTGGGAGCAGCATTGCACTTTAAATAAGAGGTGATGAACTGAATGTCCTTCTAATTTTGCGGCTGTGTGGCACCATGAATAAAAATAAAGAGAATGGGTCCTAAGGGGGAGCCCAGAGGGATCCCACTGGAAACCTTGCTCTGAGGATGAGAATGAATTTCCAACACACACACACACAGAACCTTTGGATAATCACAACAAACCTCACCGTGGAAGGCAAATTCGACAGACTGACTCGGAGACACCTGCCACACATTCCAGCAAAAGAAAGGTGTGGTCTACTGCGTCAAAGGCTGATTGAAAAGATGCAATTAATGCATCGGCTGCCAAAAAGAAGTCATTAGTCGAGGTGGCTGATTCTGTCAGATGAAGCAACGCCTCTGGAACCAGACTGGAATTTTCAAAGATGAAGTTCTGAGGCCGGAGAGACACAAACCACAGTTGTCTCTAGGAGACTTTGACAAAATGGAATTTTGGAGACGGATCTGTGGTTGTCCATGACTGAGATTTCCGTCTTTTCAAAGTCAGGACCAAACGATTGTTAGAAAAAAGACACCGTTGACAAAGTGGGTTAATTGTAAGCTGTAAATGAAGCGATAGTTTGAAGAGTGCAGGATAATCCTTTTGTCCAGTGTTACAGCCTCATTATGACAAACACTCAGAAGAGACGCAGCTTGTCCTCTTTCTGACTGATGCAACCCTCAGCACATCCTCCTGACATGTTTACACCCAAAGACAGAAAACAGTTTTCCCCACTCGACTCTAATGACGTTAAACTCTTTTATTTATTTTTAATCTGGTTCGGCTGCAGCACAGAAACACGACATGTTTGTTTTCCACATGTTCAGGGTCGGAACGTCTAATGAGACGTACGGAACACTTCGTAGACCTCCGTTGTTTGATTTGTTGAAACTTAAGCTCACGTAATGATTCAAAGGGAAAAGAGCGACTCTCTGTACCGTGACACAGCAGCAAATTAAAAACATAAGAATGATTAAACATTAGGAGAACATTAGTAACACCAGCAGTCGACTCCCACTGGACGGAGGTGATTAATTCAATATCAGTAATTATGAATTAAAAATCTCTCAGTGGATCGTGCTGTTTGTTGAGGTCCAGGGCGAAGCAGCAAAGGTCCGCATGAGATAACGGGAATAAAATAATTTGGCCGCTGAGAGAATGATTTTGTTTGTTTTCATAATTAAATTCCTTTTTTTATCCATACCTGAGATCCACCAATACACGTGATAAACTTAAAGTAATTTCGAGTCGGAGAAATATGCACAAAATAAGATACACAACTATAATTGTATATGCGTCCCGTGTTCTAACCCATTGACCTCTGAAAAATGTTGATTCTCATTTTAAGGTGTTTTTTAAGGATGTTTTCTTTCTCGCTGGAGGAGCAGTGTGATTCCGAACTTACCGCCGTCCACCATGTTCCCGGGTTATCCAGGCCACAGTTGTCGCTGTACTCCAGGCAGCAGGAGTCTGGCACACGGGTGGCGTTGTAAACTTCGAACCAGTCTGTGTGGTTGGTTACTCCGCAGCAACGAAACTGCACCAAAGAAAAAGAGGCGAAGAGAGCGCGGCCTTTTATTATCACTAAATCATGCTGCATGAAAACGTTTTGCTGGCCAGAATAATTCACATGTGCTGAACGTAGAAAACACTTCATCTTGCTGATATTGAGCTACAGCCCCTTTTGTACAATTCTCATCTCGTCTGTCTCACAGCCCTAAAATCATTTTCGAACTCGCCTGCTTCTTTTTATCTACATCTTCCCTCTCTGTGATTGGTATAGATTTTTTTTATAAGGGATCATGGCTCTCCACACAGTTCAATTCATCAGTGTACTTCATGAAAAGATAAAGTGCCCCTGAGGTTTTTGTTCATTCAGTGGACTTTAATTCCACAGAGGAACAATGCTGCCGTCGCAGCTCCCCACGCCGCTCCGTGCACAGACTCTGGAATTGGTTTGTTTAAAACTCGCCCCGGCGACTTAAACAATGCATCAAATTAGTAATTTATCACGAACTATAGTAGAATTCAAATTACGAAAGCATCTAAAAAAAAAACATATACTGGCTGAACCCTGCGTAGTCATAAATATTCAGAGATCACCACCTCGAAACGTTAACAACCAGAGCGACGCGTGGCCCTCGCTGATTTTTTCGAGGTAGCATTTGGCTCCTTTTGGATGTTTTCACGACTTCCTCTCATGTCTGTAGATCCTCCTCCAGTCCATAAGTGACCGTTTACATTATCCAAGCTGAACTCTGCTCCGGGGACATTATCTATTCAGTGACTCAGCATGTTTGAAGGAGGCTCTGGAGGAAGAACAGTGTCAGAATGAGAGCTGCTTTTTAATGCTCTGCATCATATCAGCCAGACTGGGACTTTATGGAGCCCCATACATTCACTCAGCGGACGGATGTGACCAGGTGGAAGGTGCACGCTCACACACACACACACACACACACACGTTTTATATCGATGGCTCATTCAGCCGGATCCTCCGTCATTCAGAACAATAGACACAACTCTGCACATTATCATACACACATCCTGACACGCATACATTTGCTTATATTATTTGCAGTACATTCCCCCGTCATCGTCTCATGACTTTTTTATTCATGCTGACATGAGCACACACACACACACACACACACACTGCATACATGCACACACACACACAGGCCAGGGCCAAGCATTCAGCATGCACTGCACATTTGCTAATGGAACAAAACTACAAGCTGTAACAGTGGTGAGGTGCGGAGGCTCCAGAGCCCTGAAGTCTCTGCGCTATCATCTGACGTCTCCCGGAGGCGTTCGCCAGCCGCAGCATCCCTCCCCTGGAAATCCTTAATTCCAAATCTCGGTTTCTCACATTGTGTTTTCTTTGCATTGGAATTAAAGTGAATATATATTTAAATAATAGTCAGGGAACAGCACATCAAAGTGAGAGCTGGAAACAAAGATTACCTCAGAGAGTCTGTGATGTGTGCATTAATCTCTATGACAGCATTTTACCACAGTATTTAAACTGAAAGCGCTTCGAGTGCTTGTTACTGTCGGTGGATACGTTTTTTTGGGTTTTTTTTTCAGATAGCCAGTTGTTTCCTGCTCATAAAAGTCTCAATTCCATTAACTACAAAAAAGGATTCCAGTGTTTTATTCAAATTGGAGAAATGTAAAATCAAACGGCCCTTCAACAGTTGGCTTCTCCCTCTTAATTTGATGTGAGCGCCGAGGTACAAATGGTGAAACCTTGCCAATCGCAGAAGTAAACAATGAATAATGCACTCAACACGTCGTGTATCTGCTCGTGACGAGGGCGTCCTGCATGACTTGACTTGCCAAATGGCCCCGATGTTAATATTGAATGGGCTGAGAGGTTTTTTAAAGTATCACCTCAGCTTAGTGTGAAATTTCCAGAATTCGTGTTTTGAAATATCTTCCGAGTTACGTTTCAGATCGGCCCAAACTCCACCCCCGCTGTGTCTCACGTCTCACATCAGTTTGTACGATCATCCAGGCGTTGGTCAAACCCACGTTGCCTTCTGTGCCGAAGAGCTGGAGGCCTTTCTTCAGATCCCTCTGGGCGTAGTGATCAATCTGGGAAAACAAGAGAACAGGATAATGAATTTCATTTACGCGTGTGATCGAGCAGCTTTTCCCTTTTCATGTGAACTGAAGTAGACAGAAATAAGAAGTGAACCAGCAAATACAATGTGATGTTTTATAATCGGCTCATATTCAAGTTTAAAACTTTAATTTGTGTTATTGCTTAAAAAGAAAACAGCCACTGCTCCATCAATCAACCAAACTATTTACATAGCACCGAACTAACAAATCAATTGCAGTTCAAAGTTTAAAAAAGTATTAATAAGTTCAGACTCGTGTATACACTGTAAAAGATTACAAAGTAAAAACAAGACAGGATAAATTATAATAAGAGATTATAAAACATATATTACAAACTAATAAATAAAACTAGTGTAAATTTCAAAAAGCCATCAAATATAAAACACAACATGAAAGCCAGACTCCTTTGAACATGGTTAGAGCGGAACAGAAACTTTGTCTCAGCAGTCCAGACAAATATAATAACCCAAATTACAGATGATCAGAGAGACTGCAGTATACGTGCAGAAACTAATATAACTTAATGAAATCCGGCAGCACGGGGATATTTTATTGCCGTTTGTTCATTATATTGATTGCACATTGAAGGATCTCGTGCTGTGCATGTTTTTATTTACTACTTTACTTTATTCATTTGATTTTCATGAAAAATCAAAACCACGGGAGCGCCACAACACCGCAAAGCTTTTATAGTTCCGTGGAAGTTGATACCTGACGGAGGGACTCCAGTCCGTGCTGCTGCTTGAGCTCGACTCACATCTCCTCAAGAGTTCTCCCATTAAGACATCAAGACTAATAAACAGAGGTCAACAGTGGGAACAACACGTTCTGCTGAACTCCGAGCGACTGAATTAGCTTCGACTGAGCCAACACGCTGCAGGACGGAGGGGGACATTCTGTAAACAGGCCAGATGCAGATCTGTGTGGGTTTAGTGTGGAAGCTGTGGTTCAGCAGCGTGAACCTAAACAAACGAGATAAAAGCATTTAACTAAATCAGCTTTTCTCGCAGTAAGCTTTGAGTCAAAGAAAGCTCTCGGTGAGCGTGGGGACAGTCACGAAGACAAACACGCTGCGGCCTCTGCAGTTAATGAATCTAACACACAACGATAACGACGTCATCACAGAGCAGCAAATGGACTCGAAACGCTATTTCTCGTCTTTCTACAGTTGTGAAGACTCTCGTTGACTTAATAACTCCGTCGCCCCTTACCTTAACCATCACAACTAAATGTCTAGCCCCAACCCTTAGGTTGTGAGGACCGGCCAAAATGTCCCCACAGTGTCAAAATGTCCTCACAATGACCTCAAAATGGTAAAAATGTCCTCACTGCATCATACTGTCTTCACAACATTAAGAAGTCCTCACAGTTTCCAAATATCTTCACAACGTCAAAGTGCCCTCATAGCGTCAAAGTGTCCTCACTGCGTCATATTGTCTTCACAGCATTAAGAAGTCCTCACAGTTTCCAAATATCCTCACGTCAAAGTGTCCTCATAGCTTCAAAATGTCTTCACAGCCTCACAATGACAGAAAGTCCTCGGCGCCACAATTGTCACAGCTTCAAAATATCATCGTAGCATCAAAATGTCCCCAAAACGATGGTTTTGAAGTAAACACACACACACACACACACACACACACACTGCATACAAGTGTGTATCTATCGGAGGACACTACCTTGACTCACTCTCATCCTGACTCACTTCATATTTGTTTACCCAGAGCTTAACTGGCAAACATGTCTTCACCTTAAAATGTAATGATTCACATAATGAGGACTTGTGTTTTTGTCCTCACGATGTCCCTGCGTAAACAGATTCAGGTCCTCTGACACGAGTTCTGTGTGGATCACACACACACACACACACACACACACACACACACACACACACACACACACACACACACACACACACGTGGATGCACAGGGAAAGCAGTCATCCTTATTCACACGTTAAGATGGTCAATCTCTTCAGACATCGACGGCATTGATCTGCACTGACCTTGCTTTCTCCTCCGCTGCAGCTCGGCAGCCCGTGAGCTGCAGCCGGCAGCAAAACAAGTCTCTGACTTCATGCACCAATCAATGAATATTGCCTTCATTTGGCCAAACAATATAAATATTAAAGACGGGTTACTGCGTGAACTCAACATGGATTTTTTTTTTTTTTTTTTTTTTTGACATGACATTAAATATGTAAGAGGAACGAACAGGGCGAGTTGTAACCTGACAAAACCTTCTCACACATTTTTGCGCAGTGTAATCTGACATTTGCACGGGACAAATGTGGTTTTAACTCGGCAGTAAAACGGATGATTAATCAAGTTCCGTGCTTCGCCCAGATCTTAGCACATGCCCTTCACACACCAGAGTGCATTCACACACACACACACACACACACACACACACTGCTGCTGGTCTTCGCCTCACATGTTTAATGTTGTGGATATTCTGGAAACAGATGCAGCAGCGAAGGTGAAGAAGATTCTACAACACAACAAACGTTTATGAGAGGAAAGTGCATTTAGCAGATTTAACAGATCTTAGAAAGAAACTGATTATATTTATAACTTTTTTTTAATCTTTTGAGTAAAACTGCTTTAATAGCAAAAGATGTGATTTATAAAAAATTTACCAAAACTGCTCCCTGATATTTTCGGCCAGAATATCTGATCCTGTTGTTCAATGTCACCTTGTTGTGACTACAGCTTTTTTAAATATTGACTTATTACAATTTATGGTGATGTTCAGGCGTCCACAGCTCTCGTGATCAAAATCAAGGCAAAGGAAAAAGTTCCGAGGGATTTCAGTCACATGTTTATTTACATTCATGCCTCACTGACCTCAACCCTATTGATTTTCTTACCTCAACCAACCCACGGACGCAAAACCAGGGTCTCCGGTGTAACGACGAATATTGTGGAGCTGCTCTATCGGACAAATATATCTAAACCTTGGCTCGTCTCACCAAACCATTGTTTCTTCTTCTCTAAAGTCAAAGTGCCCCGAGATGTTATCTCCCTCCAGCTTCCCAACTCAACCCTTGGGTCCTACGAATATTGCAACACAAGGGGATGTAGTGTTAAAACACAAATGAGGTGGATTTGCACTGGTTGCCTGTGACACACGGGATTTACGTTAATGTCCTCTTTATATACAAGGCTCTGAATGGACCGAGTTACATGCTGATTCTCTAGTTTCGTCCCCTCTAGAACCTCGAGGTCATCTGCACTGAGTCTATTAGAGGTTCTCAGAAGAAAAGAGAATTGGAGATGCAGCTTTTATAAATTACGATCCAGAGGAGAGACGCTAGTTCAGTGAATGTACCCCAAAGAGAACTCGAAACATTTATGTTTCTTAAAATCAGTTCTCTTCTTATTTTGAATGACATTTAAACATTTATTTGTTTATATTTTCATCTTTATCTGTATGTAAAACACTTTGAGCTGCAGTTCTTGTGAGATGCAATACAAATAGAGTTTATTATTATCCAGATAAACCTCTGACTTTATAAATAATGGACAATTCACTGCAGATGATCATTCGTTTAAATAAGAGTTGCCTCGGTAATTATACATGACACTGATATAAAGTCGTACTGTAAATGAAATGTTTCACCAGAGCTGATTATCTATGATTTGACCGATTGCTATTTTAAACAGAGGCACTTTTCTCGCACAATCCGTGATGGAGGAGTTCTCCTGGAGAAAATGGCCCAGACAGATGATTCAATCAAATCAAACTGTGGAGTCCACATGTGTGTATAGTTGAGATTCTGTTTAAAAATGTATTAAATGTCAATAACGTGCCTGCAGGCTTAAATATTTGGGTGAGGCGGTTTTGCCATCCGAATGTCTGCAGGGTAAAAAAAACTGCCATAAGCCCTGCAGCAGAATAAAATATGTGTTCAGCTCGTATCCCGTTCACTGTTATCACATTCAACACGTGGAGATATCGCTGAGTCGTGTACAGTGAAAGAAAGAGGCTCATAATGCAGACGACAAACAAATCAGCTGCACCGACGATACACAAAACGAAAAAGTAAAGATTGAAGAAATCAAGAAAAAGGCTAAGAAGACAAACGCACGCCGACACGATGCTGAGTCTATCTCCGCCTCGTTTCATCTGCTTTGTCTCCTCGTTCTTATAAATGTGTGTTTTAAAAAAAATAAAGAAAAAGACGTTTAAAGCCGTAGAACCACTTTGGCAGTTTCACATTTTTACTCGGAGCGACAACACGGTGGAAATCTGCTCAATAAAAGTGCCAGGCACAGTTTGTGGGGGGGGTGGTGACTGTATATCAACTCATATCCCTGCAGTGACTCCCCCCCCCCCCCCATCCAACAAGAGTTACAGTCTTCTCATGAAAGAACGGGGGAGGACGGTGTACTTGACAATAGTTCCCAGATGTTTTCAGCCTGGTTTTCAATCGGGGCCAAACAAACGATTATGAACCTCTGAGGCCTCGTTGATATTTGGTCTGTAGCCGTCGCTCAAAGAAACAAACATGTTACACTTAAATAAAATGGCGACGCACTGACGTCGCATCTTCCTCTTCTGCTCGTTCGTCTTCGAGCCGGTATCGATGCAGTTATTTTTTTTTATTCCTCTGTCTCTGGTGTGGCCGTCGTAACTCGTGTTTTCTACCCGACCACCACCTGGCACCCTCCGCTGCCATAAATGAATGCAGCTCGCGTTCGATCATTCATAAAAAAAAAAATAAAAAAAATGATGCCTCTGAATATAATCAAGCCGGTGATTATGTTTCCACCACAACACAACGGTGGAAACAGTTTAATAGCACATGAATTAATCTCTAAAATATGAGGTGGCAAGAACGCGGCACCAGAAAGAGACAGTTCCCCATAACTCTGTTGGCCGCGGCAACATTTACATGAAAAGACAAATCACCCAGAATGTAATTTCTTGCGATAATAAAGATGTGCTGAGTTGCTTCATGAACAGACTGGCGCCGCACGCCGCTGCACGGCACCACAAGTCGAAGGCAACGTGCAAGCCAGCTCCGAACTGATGTAAGAATCCAGCGAGGAGAGGCCCCCGTGTCCCGTCTGGGTGGACGGGGTAAAGCCCCGGGTCCTCTGAAGATGTGCAGATAAAAAGAGAGAAAAGAAAAGGAAGAATACTTTTTATTTTAAACCTAAGTGGGTCATTACTGATGCCTGACTCCTGTGGAAAGTGAGCAGCCTGCGCGTACGACACAGCTGTACTTTCAGCTCAGTATTGATGTTGTCCTCAGGACTTCAGTCGCCCTTTAACTACAACAGGCGAGTCGAAGATGGGCCATCAATTATTTATATGGCGGGGATACGAGTGTGGGGGGGGGGGGGGAGAAAGAAGAGATGTGAAAAAGAGAGATGGAGGTGAGGAGGAGAGTGGGTGTAGGGGAAAAACCTACAAGGGGGGAGGGGAGAGGATGAGCCATAAGGCGATGAAGGGCAGAATATGTAAAATCAAATTCACTGAGGGGCAGATTAAGTTATACGACCGAGTACTGGACTCCAGATAATACTGACGGCACAGCAGCCGGGGAAAAATCTGAGTCGTCCATCTGTGACAGAGAAAAGGACGTTGTGTCTGAAAGAAAGGGATTTTAAAGGAGAAGATGTAACGAGAGGAAAAATACTTCAATTAGCCGATCTCACCAAACAGAGGGATCCATTACCTGCGTGAGAACGGCAGGAGGAGGAATCAGTGATGCAGATGAAAGCACTCAGAGGAAGAGGGGGAATGTGTGGAGTCACAGTCCCTGTGGGTTTCCAGGGAAAACATCAGCTCAGCTATGGGAAGTCAAACTGCATAAAACATGATCCGCATCTTCTGCAGTGACATCTACTGATTCCAGAAGAAGCAGAATTGCAACATCACTGCTTCGTAGGTCAAGTCGTTGTCTTGAAATGTGGAAGGAAGAGACGCCGGGACGCGGCCCGAGTTCAGAGAAGCTGTACGTCATGACGTCGGTGCAGCGGCGCAACGTGTGAGAGTTTTTTTGACGACGGCAAACTTGAAAATCAATATAGTTAGTTCACAAAGGCCGGTTTGTTCTTATGCTACTTTTTAATGAGTTTGTTTGTTCGTTTACATTTTTTTGGGCGAACTTTAAATCATCAAAGTTTAAGAGTTCAGTCATCTCTGATATGTAGCATCCACTCGTCTCTGCAGCGGCCCTCAACCATTCGGCACTTCCTGTCGAGGGCCGGCTCCCTGACGGTGCTTTCAGTTCATCCTTCCTCTCAGGGAGCTCACGTCACGTTCCCTGGACTCTGACCCGACGAGGTCCAAAGCAAAGGTTTTTCAAGGGCATTTGTTTTGACCGCAGACGTATTATTCTCTTGGCTGACTTACTTTCCCCCCCGGCTGAGGACACGAGCGTAAATCTTCGGACGTGTTGCGGTGCACTCTTCTGAAGAATCGAGATATGTTATTCTTTCTCCCTCGGGACGAATCGGTCACTGCTTTTAAAGTTGGACAACCGCTCTAAAGCGAGAAACCGGAGAACTTACCCTTAAGATTTGTAAAGTGGGATGTGAAATCTGCCGGTGCTCCTCGGATAACGAACGGAGCGGCCGAGTCACAATTCAAGGCCCTTTTTGTCCACGGGCACCGCAATGACACACATAGTTAATTATTCAAATGTATGGCGTTCTCCTTTAAGTGAAGGCTCTCGTTGCTCGGCCGCGCCACATCAATTACAATCCCAGCTCCTTTCTGTTCACTGCTTCTAATCAGTTCCTGATTAACACTTGGCAAACCAGCAGACAATCAATGGCAGGAACAGAGGGAGAGCAGGGAGCTGGCAGAATGGAGGTTAGAAGGCTGATACTTGAAGAGCCGTAATCAAGGTGCTAGTAAGCTGAAGGAGTGTAGACACGATGTTGGGCGATTGCACAAGGTCAAGACTCATTATCTAAGAGGCTCCCACTTGTTTCTCTCATTTATTAAAACCTGAAATGCTCCAGAGAGAAGCTTCTTGCAGCCGGTGCCTTCGTTCACTTACGTCACATGAGATTCAGTATTTTCTTTTGTCTGCGGGAATAACTAAAAACTACTGCAACAGATTTCCGCAGAAGTCGGAGGAAGGATCGGACGTGGGCCAGGGAAGAATCCGTTAACTTTAGCAGAGGGATCCGGGAATTTTATTTGTTAAATCACAAGTTTCACATTTACACGTAGGTTTTCACAGATTTCCGAGGGAATAACGCACAAATCAAAACGTTTCCACGAGAAGATTTTTTTAATTCTCTTCATCGTTTTGTAGAATCTGACTGTTGGACTATTCTGGGTGTCATTCTAGTTCTTCTCGTGGTTTGTCACCTTCTGTCTGTTGCTGTTCCTTCACCGAGGTGCAGTCGCCAAACTGATGTGTGATCATAATGTAAAAAAAGAAAGTGTTTAATTAAGAAGGAGTCGAGGAGTTGACTCTGGAGACGACTTGGGGTTTACTGAACTTAATATATGATGAAAAAAAAAAAAACAATTCATGGCTTCTCTTCTGAAAGCAACGCCATAATATGCTTCCTCTGATTTATTAGTCTCAAATGAAAGTAAAGTTACTAAGGAGGCAGCGATTTTTCTTTCAATGTCAGTTCTGTTTGTTTCCAAAGCTCCAGCAGTTTCTCTCGCTCTTCATCTGTCTTGACGGGGTTGTGACTGACAGATGGTGGATTCCACCATAATGACAAAAAAAATGCCTTCTTGGCTGAATTATTTATTTTGCAGAGAAAGGAGAGGAGGCAGCCCGCAGGCAGGGTTTAAAGGCTAAGGCTGCAGATATTCCATATTTTTATTATTGTGCAAAAAAAAAAGAAAAACACAAATAAGCCATATTCTTTCAATCCTTTCGAAACATGTGGGCACTTTAATTTGAGTTACTCCCACGCACGCACCATTTTGGTTCCAGTAAATACTTGTGCAAGAGCATGTGTATTAAACCCTGCTATTTACTAAGTACTACAAACCACTCACACCCAGCCTCTTCTTTAAAATGACCCGATACAATCCTGAGCCAGAAAAAGGTTTATTCATCTATTCATCGTTCCCAAACCGTCAAATATGAGAATTCAGATTTTTTTTTTTTTTAAAAAAGCTCAGAATCAGCTTCGCGTCACCTCAGGTTAAATCCCGGATCTGTAGAAACATAACTGCGGACGCGACCTTGGCGTTCACAGCGGACGCCACAGTGAAGTCAAACGCATCCCGACCTGCACAGCGTGGCGTCGTATCTTATTCTCACACTGAACTCCAGAAGTTCTGCACTAATGGGAAACTGTGAACTGAAGCCCTTTGTAGTTTGCATTTGCTCGTCAGCCTCTCACTCACTCTGATGGATTTCCCCATTTCCAACATAATTAAAAAGTATTGAAAGAGAACTGCATTGTGTGGCTTTTGGACTCAAACAGGAGGGAATCAGCAGCTCAAATTTGCCCAAAACTCATTTACATACGCTAAAATGGATTTAGAAATATTCCTTTCATCGCGGCCGTTTTTTTATTTTTATTTTCATCCAAACCAAATGATCAAGTCAAGTTTTTGCCAGTAGAATTCAAACTCCCAGGCTGTTGAATATCATCGTCCTGGCTTTGGATAAATAACAACTTGTTTTCAGTGAAAGGAGTCGTATGTGTTTGCGGCGCTTCTTTTCCTCCAGTAAGTGTTTTGTGTATTTACAATTTCAACAAGGTAAAAACGTCTTCAGTGACGGGAGCTGCTCGCCCTGAAAGAAAACACTGACACTCGTTTTAACTCATCCCTCTTTTCCACCCACCTCTCCTCTCTCCCCCATTTTTCTCTGCTCCCCCCAAACCGGTCGAGGCAGAGTGAGTCTGGTTTCTAGTTTTTTTATATATAAAAATCAAAAAGAAGGTAAATAATCTCTAAAAATGCAGATGCACATTTATTCAGCATGAGTCTCTATCGTAGGCTTTGCTCTTTATGTATTTTAGATTTTAAACTTGCCTCTGCGTGTTATTTTGAAAGTGATCTGTGATTTAAACGCAATAATCCCACTGTAATTTATGGGCTGTGATTGAATCTCTCTGTGCTACATCATGTTTATTCATGTCATACGTGTTTTCACATGTTTGAAAGCAGCGTTGACAGTTTCCAGTTGGTTTGCACCTGCAGAGCCTCGCCTCCTTCATTATACTGGTAACTTTGCCTGATTGCAATTTAAATTACTTTATAATTACCATCTTTGCAATTCACTCCCTTGTCACATACGTACAATTCAGGACTGCACAGCAAATGCCTTTCCTGTTCATTCATCATCTCTATTTGTCTCTCATATTAACATTGCCCTGATGTGGGTGTATTTTAGTAATGTAATTAACCAAGGGTGTTTATCTAATTGCATTTCTCCAGTCTACAAGAAATTAAAATTTCTCAGGCTTTAAATTTATTCAGACGGGGGGGGGGGTGCTGCGTTTTGATATCTCGACAAGCTAAAATGTTTTGACGGCTGATGCCGGAACAGTAATGATGTGTAAAAAAAGTGTTATCACACTTGAAATGGGATTTCAGCGGCTTCTCGTGAGTTCGTACGTCTGCAGCTTTAGAAACGTGATGCCTGCGCTTCGCTTCCCCTCACGAGCGGCTGCACTTCACCTGCATTTGAAGGAGTCAAAGTGGATAGTTTTAGTTTTTTTCCCCCAAGTTTCCTCAAAATTATTTTACAATGCGCCACGTTGAGTCGAACAACAGCGGAACGGGGGCCGAGAGGAGGAGACAGTGATGTGAGAGTGAGAGTGGCAGCAGACACGTGGCTCTCGGGAGAAATGATGCACGTCAACAGAATTTACCGTGAGAAAATCTTCTCGCTCGGGGAAAAAAAAAAGGATTTTAGTTTCAAACCCACGAGAGGAGGTGATGCAGCAGCAGGGAGACGTTGCTGGGGAGGGAAAGGTTCTTCCTCAGATATCCAGGAACATCACTTGAGATTAATTTATTCAACATTCATGACTTCTTTATATGCACTTTATGAGTTTACAATAACAAAATGATGCGTTTGAATAGCTGCAAAAATATCTCCATACTGATCAGTTCTCTGTCATTGCTAATAAAAGTTTCACTAAATGAATAACCCTGGGTTTGACATATTCTAATGCTAAGATAAGATTTAATAATATCACGATCGATACATTTGTGCTCTGAATCGTCACATCGACAGTGAATCAGCACATTTAAACATGACAAATGTAAATGTTATTAAAGTTTTAACACGGTACGGCAGTGAACTCATGTATCTCGGGTTTATTTGATTTCTTGACGATCGCTCATTAAACAGAGATTATTTGATTTAAAAAATAAGTTTCTCATCAATAATTACACTTTGAGTTACCAGTTTTACATGTACACAACATTATGGAGTTTTCTAGTGACTCTGGACTATGTATAAATCCTTCATATTATTTCTATGAGTTTAAAATGGTTTAATAAAGTGTTTCTTATTTTTAATAGCTCTCAATCTTTAAGAAAACCGCATCATGGCCCCGACATCTGCTGCTGTAGATGCAGTAATGGCCATGACTCATGTTTAACTGCTCCAGTCCCCTTGGGGTTAGTGGATGAGGTCTTCCCGAGATCCGCCCTGACCGTAGCTCTTTGTGACTTTGGTTTTACGGCGGCATTACCTCACCTTGACACGTCGCACAAAAACCACAAGCAGGTAGGAAATCTCCTCTGCAGCGTTCCCCGCGACAGGCGCCCTGTTCGCCCGCAGAGGAGGGGCCTCACGCTGCACTGACCTATAACGAACATCCTGTAGAGGTGAGGGCTCAAATGATCCTGGCAGGACGAGCTGCAGGATGAAACCAGTGTGGGCAGCATGTGGCCGAAAGAATCCTGCTCTCCACTGAAACTAAATTAAAACCTGCTACATCCTCATTTTGATTTGCGTCTGCACCAATCTGCGGAGAATCATAGATAAACGTCGCCTCGATCAGCCTCTCATTTGTTATATTTGATCCATGACATGTTGTGAAACTGGTGAAAATGTTAAAAATACGCTCACAGAGGAAAAAAAAAGGATGAAACGTAAAGATAAACGAGAGTTGAAGAAATTCACTGCATTTTAAAACGCACGCTTTTCCTTTGAGAGACGAGTGAAATCAACAGTGATTCCACAAGTCGTCTCTTTTCCAGCAATTTAAAATATTATTTTGCCAAAATTAGTTTAATTAAAAAAAAACAACAAAAAAAACAGAGGATATGCAATCATGACAATATTCATTTTGTTTCCCCAGACAGATTAATACAGTGTTTGAATTCATGATTAGTTAGAAAATATACTTTCTGGTCCAGACCTTCAGGTTTTCAGTTAAATCTCTATTTGGATCAAGTTGGGACGGCATCAAATAATAGAAGAAGAAGAAGAAGAAGATTCTTCTACTACTTCGGAGAACTTCGCTTGAAGTCGGTGATGCTGGTAGTAAAACCATAATGATATTAAAGAAGCAACGACATTAATAGAAAGAACTGGTTCCATCGTTTTCTTAATTCACTCAGAAAAAACTTCCACATCCAGGTGATGTCAGACTCCTGTAAATAAACCAATCATATCAAGTAGAGGAAGATCAGAACCAGAACCAGAACTAACCAGATCCAACGACTTCTTCAGGTGCGATAATGACTCGAGTCCCAGATCTGAGACGAACAACATCAAGATTCAAATTTTACTCTGAATAAACATAATTTCTGGATCCTGATTAGTTTAGTCGCTCATTTGTCAAGTTTAACTTTCAATTTTTCTTCTGAAAAAGTTTGAACGTTCGTGTCTGACAATCAAACGTACGTTTTTGGTTTTTTTTTGGAATGTTTAACAAATCAAAACGTGTGCAGAGCTTCCAGCTTCTCCTCTTTAAATCCACTGAATAACAACCAGAGCCCATGTTGGCTTTTGTGCAAAGGTCACAGCTCTCAGCTCTACAACCTCCCTCACGGCCTCTTCTTCCCTCTACACCTGTTTTAAATGTTAAATCAACCTTTCACACTCTGACGCGCTCTGAACAAAACAGAAGTTTGTTTGCGGAATCAGTCAAAAATAATAAAAACCGTGACTGACGTCCTCTGTCTCTCAGAAAACCATCTGCCCCGAGGAGCAGTTTAGGATCATCTGAGGACAACACATCAACGTCTGTTTGAAACCTTCTGCCTCGCGACCTTTATTGCGATCTGTGTTTGAACCCATCAGATCCCATCAGATCCCATCAGAGGCAGACGTCTGCGGCGTTTCACTGTCGGTGTCACAGACAGTTCGCAGATAGATCCGTGTGACTGACGTGTCTTCAGCTGCTCGCGTGAGAGCGAATCTGTCTGAGTCACTCTTTCCTCCATATTTTGGTTTCGCTCTGCAGCGGTTTCAATACAAAGAGCACAGGATTTATAAATGGTTGAAGTGTAACGACTCTAATGCATTAAACCTTTTACATCAGTGCACACAGCTTTTCAATAATCTGGTTTTGGATCGTTTATATAACAGGCTTATATCAATACGGCTGAGATACGGCTTTATGTGCTCCTCAGGGGCGACTCATCACGATGCTTTATGGAGAGGCTCGCCTGTCATTTCTATCACTCGTATTGATCTATCCTGTGTCAGCACTTTCGATTGGTTGGTTTCCCCTCCGGCGTTCCCTCCATTTTACTCCTCTGTGTTCAGACCTTTTAAGATCCCTGCAGGCTGACTAAATGAATGAGTCTGCCACCTCGAGTACTATTATTACTTCAAATGTTTCTACTACTAACAACATTACGCCGCTGCTGTTACCCCCTCAGGGTTGTTTTCACCACGTCCTTCTGTTTGTCGGTTTTTCAAAATGCAAAACTACACAGAACGGATCTCCACTAAACTTAGTTAACGGGCACGTGGGTTCAGAGAGACGTCCCGACATTTTGTTGTGGATTTTTCTCTTTACTTTGTGAGATGGAGCATTTTATGGCGTATTCACTCATCTCCCCAGTGATTCATGAATTTTAATTTATTAAAAAACAACCTTTTTAGGGGACTGATATCTATAAGCATGTCCAGCTTCATGCAGCTGGATTGAATTTAAACCGCCGGGCCTTGTCGGAGGTATGAGAAGAAGGTCGTCCACTAACCAGAAGGTCGGTGTTTCGGTGCCGGACTCCTCCAGTCCACTTGCGAGAGTGTCCAGAGCCTCAAATCTGCCCCTGACCGCTGCGCTGACCGGGCATTAATGGTGTGTGATAGAAAACGTGCTGCTGTTACAAGCGCTGCATGAATGGGTGAATGTTACTCGTTGTGTAAAGTGCATTGAGTGGTTAAGACTAGAAAAATAATTTTTTCAGATCCTTTAATCAACATTTGAAGAATTCTTAATAATATTAGAAGAAGACACTATATTTATATTAAAGGTAAAAAAATAAAAAGTCTTATTTTGAATGTAGTATGAAAATACTTTGGCTGGATAGTACTACTCCGTCAAGGGAGGACTTTAGGGTCACGTCTAACAAATATTTGTGTGTAAAAGTTTTTTTACTTTGATACCACTGCAAAATATCATAACAAAGACAACAACACCCTTGATTGTTCAATTTCTAATTCCCAAGGTAAAATATTCAATCAGCCTTTTTATTGTTGAACCAGGTTCGGAGTCGAGAATCTGGCACCGGTGAATCTTTAGTCTTTAATGGATCAATGACCGAAGTCGATGCAGAATAATTTTCTCTTAAACCACAAATCGATTGATGAGTTAATAATGTCGTGGACGATGGCTCCTCGTCGCCTGAGGAAATAATAAAAGCACAATTTACATTGAAGGTCAACAGAGACCCTGCTACAGATTTCTGCCCCAGGGTCCCCACAGGAGATTAATCAGGCCTCGACGCCGGCTGCACCAATATACTCACTTTATGAATATGATTAATATTTATCCAAGTGAAGTGAGGCTGTGTATTTCAAAGAATTAAAGATTTTTTTGTCATTAATTTTGTGTAATTACCCTCAGGACTGCGTGGGTGTGAACAGACTGAGTTTGACTGGCGTCTCCTTTTAATTCCGTTACAGCCGCTGGGGAGAGAAGAGTCATATTCTGCTGTTTTCACGTGTTGCAGCTTTACGTTCCTGCTCTTTGTCCTCGTTCCTCCGTCCTGATTCTCAAATCAGTCTTCAGTGAGACGGTTGTCTGCACCTGAGCCTTGGATTTTCATCTTGTTTGGTGTTTTGATTTTGGTGTTTATGGCTATCAACGACAGATGTGGTGGTTTTAAAAAGTTTGCTGTCGTTCGTTTGGGTTTGAGGTGGAGTGTTGTTGTGTAGCAGCATTTATCTATTTCTGGTTTGTGCAACAATTATACAAACAGTTCATATCCTATCTCACCTGTGCCTGTTTGACCGTGTACTTATATGTCACTTGAGTACTTAATATGTTGTGTTACTTGTAAGCACTAAAATGTCTCCTTCGATACAGGAGAGGTAATTATCAAGTTCACTCTGACTTAACATTTAGCATCACTGCACCACATCACCGACATTCACAAATGTCAGCCTCGCCCAATATTTACTAAAACCGTCTCCTCGGACATTTGACGAATCTTTGACGTGCTGCCAGGAAATATCTGTGTAAAAAAAAAAATAAATAAATAAATAAAAACCCACAGTGGTGAAAAGGCCGAGCTTATTTCATAACTTACACATTTTATCAATGTCATTAGAGTTGGTGACATCTCATAAGTCTTCACTAGGCTCAGCCCAGAAAACCTGAGGTCTGATCAGACAGAACAAGTGAAAACACCTGAGTGTGTGTGTTGTGTGTTGTGTGTCTGTGTGTGTGGTCCAGCCTTTTGCTGAGTGGAGTTTCTGCTGCAGTGCAGAATCTCTGTAGCATTTCATAAGCCTGCTTGTCAACAGTGTGATAGTGTCACCTCAGGACAGCGTCGAGCTGCCACATTAATAATGTGTGTAAGGTTTGTTTAGACCGATCGCTCTGCAGCTTCCTTTTTTTATTTTTTTTTTATTTGTAAAGTTCACGTTGAATGAAAAATGTTATTTATCTTGAATGTGTGTGAGTGCAACACGCAGAGAACAGAGGAGCTGTTTGCATGGGGTGTCACAGTTAATGGGATGGATTCCTTGTATTTTTCTCCTTTCACTGAAGTTGAAGTCGCTCCTCTGTTCTCTGTTTGCAGAATATTGATCCGGAGCTCATGGCTACACTTCAACGAGGTAAGTATCTGCTGTTTGTGTTTCACCCGCACATTGTGAGTTGATGTTGATTTCTGTGACCTTGGTCTTGTTTCCTGCGAAGGTGTCAGCATCATGCTTGTCTCTCTTCTGCTGTGAAACACACTCAACTCAGAAGTTTGCAGACGATGCTTTTAATGCCGTTTCACTCGAGGCCTGTTCAGGCAAAAGTCGGGAAAAACGTCTGGAGCCGTAAATTCCACTGCATAAGTCACGTGTTTTGTTTCATCGACGCTGACGTCCACCGAAGCTCTTGAATCTCTTTCACATCTTGGTTTTGCATCTTCTCTGTGTGTGGCAGCACGTTTTTCACCCTGAGATATTTATATTCTTATTTTCATATTTGGTGGAAACATCATCAACACGCCCACGCTGAGATTTCTCCAGACAGTTTCATCCTCACACAACAGCCTCTCCGTCAAAATTTCACGCAATGCCTGAAAGCGGTTTTGTTTGGCTGTAGTTAGATATGTGTACGCTCCATATTCTGAGTGTGCTGGACTGAATTTACCTCCACCGAGGAGGTTATGTTCGGCGTGTTCGGAGGATTTTTCCATTTGCCAGCAGGATTATTATGTAATAACTACTGAATGAATTTGCACGAAACTAAGAAAGAACTCATTAAATTTTGGCAGGGATCCAGACAAAGGAGCAGATGCAGGATTTTCCTTCACGTTCTTTAACATGGAAAGATTTTTGTTAATGACGTTTTTGTTCATTTCACTGAGGATAATTTATGGATCTCGATGAAAATCAGACATATTTAAGGAACTATTCATGAGTTTGTTTAATCCGGTGCAGCCTTGGGCCTTGGCGGAGTAAACAGTCGTCTCTTTACTGATGCAGTTATTTTTGAGAGCTTCCTGATTCACTTATAACAACCTCTGGTGTCCAGTGGAGGATGATGTTAAAATAAGATTATCCTTTATTAGTCCCACAACAGGGAAATTTGCATGTTTTACATTGAAATCTAAATATAGTTCTTGAATTGCACACGCTGAGTTTTTTTGTGTCATGAGTAATCTGACTGAAGTAAAACTATATATGCAAATAAGGCAATCGAATAGTCCAGTTAAATCACATTTGTGAATACAAAGACAAACATACATGCGTGCAGGCATGTAATTATATGCTTTGATACACTTCAGAGGGCTGAGAGGCTCATTAGACTTGATTCAAAAATAACACAAAGCCAGTGTGGAAACCTTTGAACTAATCATAGGATTGCCGCTAATCATATTTATAATAGTACAAGTGATGCTTGTCGTTGGTCGATTGTTGGTAGTCGTCTGATCTTTAAACAAACTCTGGAGTAATTTCCCCTCGAGGTGACGCCGAAGCCGAACAGACGCAGCCGTAAACGTCGATGCAGCGATGGAGCTAAATACCCATATATCAGTTTTCAATATCACGCCGCTGACACTTTGACGCCAATCGCCCCGACACTCGGTGACCGTGTCAGGTGTGTGGGAGATCTGTGAAGTGTTTGAAGTCGCCTCCAGCCGCAGCGCCGAGCTTTTATCAAGTGTAAAGCAGGTGTAATAAGCCGCACCGCGGAGCGTGACCGTCCCTTGAGCCCGGGACGGAGTGCATCAACGTGCATCAACATGCACCCGCTGCAGCACTCTGTTGAAGTCATGGCGTCTGGAAGCTTTTGCGTATAGGAGGATTGACTCACTCCAACCGCAGGACTGCTTCTGGGGAGTTACCATGGTGACGGAGGAGCTAAAAGGAGCAGGCTCTGCTGAACAGAATGAAACTGGGGCTCCAACAATTACTGATAATTTCTTTTCACTTTTCTCCGTTAATTTCTTTAGTATAGGATGAGAGGTACATTTCTACCTCCACTCTTACTCCCTACTCTCTTCCCCATCACTCCACTCTTGTCCAAGCCCAGAGTGACTGAACATTAAGAAACACTGGGGTTTTTCTTTTTGCAAAGGTGGTTTTAGCTGAAAAAACAAACAATGAGAGACCTGATCCTTGTTTTGTTTAGGTTTTCACATGTGAGATGCAGCAGCTGTTTGAACGATGATGACGGCAAATCATTCTGAAATCACTGAATCTAGATATGACATTTTTATCCAATAAAACATAAATGGGAGATGAAAGTAGCTCGATTTGCAAAGTATGTGAGGTCGTGGATATTACCGCCCGCATTGTCTCCTCATAGCAACCATGGCGACGATGTTTTCCAACGCTCCTCCCCGAAGTTTAAGTTGGCTAAACGTAGCTATTGAGGAGTTGAGGAATTAAGTTACTCTTTTTACGACCGTGCTCGAGTCAGTCTCAGCTGTCAATCACGATGTTCCACCCATCAACTACATCAGTGAGAAGAACTGAATAGCAGAAGTCATCTCTTTAGTTTGGTCTCTGTCCCATCCACTAACACGGACAGAGCGACAGAGTTTATGACCTATACTGCAGCCGGCCACCAGGGGGCAATCCAGATCATTTGGCTTCTCGTTAGGGGAGCCCTAATTCTGTCCATCTTTGTATACAGTCCATTTGGGGAGTTAATTTTTAATCAATATTAATAATAATAATAATAATAATCTGAAACCTTATTCCTTTGACTTATTTCTGGAGAATCTCCACGTTCAGTAAATGCACAGAGGTCTACTTCATGACACTGTGCAGGGAACACTTTGCACAGCAGTATAATACCGAGAGTGGCTGAGTCTCCTGTGGTTTTAAAGAATATCAGTGGCAGTTTGGTAATGGCCACCCATCCTTTACTGCGAGTGATTTCCCACAGTGCACCAGCCCTGCAGAATATCTGGGCCTTCCTTCCCTAACTTTTCCCTCCGTCCTGTCGCTAATCATCTCCCGGGTAGACGAACCTGAATTATTCAGAGGCTAGAATAATGGGGTGCACTGAACGTCGGGGGGAACACAGATACTAGAGAGGAAGGTGACAAATACAACACAACATTCACTCATTCATTAGCAGGAAGCCCAGCAGAAGGGGCTGGTCTAAAAACAGACACTGCAATGGAGGTAAAACACATTTACGTAATCATGCCAGGATCAGAAAATCAAAGAGCAGCGAACGCACAGGTCCAAGGTCTGTGGTCGCAAACAGAATTTCAACCAGAAAGAAGGGGAGATATCAAAGTGGGGTGTTGTTTACCAAAATGCACCGAGGCATCAGGACTCACTCCGGCTCGGCCTCGGCCTAAGTCTTTGGGGATAATGTCTTCTGTCCCAACTCATGAATAATATAACACGAGGGGTTGGGAAATTGCCAGTGATTTATGAGGGAGCTCTTCACTTTGAGTCCACTTCACCCGGTCGCGGTTATATTGGGTGTCTCCGGAGGCTGCACAATATACTGCGTACGCTTAATTAAATGATCTGCGGTTTGTTTGTGGGACGATTATTTCATCTCATTACGAGACATTCGATACCTGTGACTGGATGAAATCACGTGGGACGGTCCCAGTCCCAGTTCCGCATCTGCACCAAAATAAAATAGATTCTTCCCTGACTCCGACCACATCCTTCCACCGGTTCCGTGGAAACCAACAAACGCACAGTCGGGGAGAAGAAGAAGACATGAGCTCCTCGGTGGACGTAACAATTATTGTAGAAATCCAATCAAAAGCAGTCATTTGTTATGTTGACTGTCATTTAATGTAACTGATAAAACAACTTACTTCTCATATTGCCCCAAAATAAGTTCAGGCTCTCAAGAGTAAAACTTAAAGCGATGACGTGAACAGTGAGTCGGTCGCTGCTCTGTGGAAACAGCAGCTCTACATTATACATTATATCCCAGGTCCTCGAGGCGTTCTTTAGAGCACTCTGACCTTATTTTAGAACTTTTGAGTCATTCTCAGCATCAACTCAGACTTATTTTGGGAATTAAATTCCCCTCCTGCAGAGCTAAGTCCGGCTAATACCCATTGTCAGATGATATTTGTTGTTCTGTGCTCACAGATGTTAATGGACGGAACAGAAGACACTTTATTATTTGTGCCTTTACACATGAGTCTTTAGGGTTTAACGTTTGCAGTGTCGCGTAACAATAATTTGTTGTTGGATTTTTTTTCCCCCAGACTTTAATCCCTTAATTAAGATTAAGACGGGTGGAATTTGGCATGGCCTTTCAATGCAATATTAACACCTTAGCTGAAAATGTAAAGGGATTACACATTCATATTATTATATTATCTCTTGCCTGACTTGTTTATTTACAGGGGAAATCACCCGAAATAGACGAGCGGAGGTGGATTCAGATTTTTTAACGAGGAGATTGTGACCGCGTGTATTTTTCTCGGGTGTTGGCTGCAGACATCTCCCCGCTAACGGAGGCAACAACACGAAAACGACAAAAAAAAGACAGATTCTCGAGCGGTTTCATCAAACCATTATTTATGCAGGATGTCAGCTGACACGTGCGTTTCTGAACCGGCGAATTACACTGCTTGAATGAACTTCAAAACAATCTCCCTGCTGCCGGTTTACACGCCAGCTTCCATCTCAACCATCAGCAAGTCTGCATGGCAAATGAAAGACTGTTGTGCAGCCATTATCTTGTTCAGGTGGAGAAAATCACAGGATGTAACACGAGGAGAGGAATCACGGTGTCTTACCTGGTCTTGGTAGATGAAGAAAAGCATGATGGACAGAATCTCCAGGAAGAAGATGAGCAGGAGGAGGATGAAGAACTGTGAGGACACAAAGAGAGCAATTCAGTCATTGAACGCACCATTTACGGATGTGGAAGAAAACACCACCGGGGGGGGGGGGTAATAGGGCTCTGTTTGTGAAAATTGAATGACGCGTAAGGTCAAGGGAAGCGAGCGGGAGCGTGAAAGGAAAACTTTAAAAAAGAAGAGCGTTGGCCGATCGAAGAGCTGTAGATCGTTCAACCTCGATATGTGTGGGTGACAGGTCGAGAGAGCGGGAGGGAAAATCACAGACTGCAAAATATAATAAACTACATGTTTCCTCTAAGTTACACGAGCACAGAGTTTGTCTAACTTGAGGTTCTTTCAACTCGAAACGATGATCAGAATAAATTAACAATTTATCGTTCAGTCTTATCGACTATTTATATGAGTTTGTTTAATTCGGTGCAGCTTGGTTGAATTTAACTGTTGGACCTCGGCGGAGCGACCCTCACCCATAAGAAGCTTTGAGAGAAGCATAGTCAAGGACTTCCCAGCATGCATTGCTTGAGGTGCAAGAGCCATGTAGGTGTTTAACCTTTATTTGGCCAGAGGCTGGAGGTCATGTTATTTACGACCTCCGAGCCAAGCGGCTATCGTCTGATGACGAATTAGCTTCTCAGAGCAACGGCCAGTATGTTGGAGCTTCCGGTGATGAATGCGGCTACATTCAAACGGTCAAACTAGAAACACAATACTCAGGTTGTACTGGAATTGATTATCACGTGAGTGTTGGCCTGGACCAGAACATCAGTTTCAATCTGTGGAGGTTTGAATAAATTGTGATCGTGGCGGCAGCTGCTCGAGGATTGTGATTGATTGTTTAGATATGAAAAGACGCTTTCTGCAGTGTGTTTGCACTCGTGTCCGTCCTGCGAGAGGTGATTCCTCACGTTTGAATTGTTAAGGGCAGAGGATGTTTCACATTGTTAAACCCTACGAGGCAAATTGTGATCTGTGAATATGGGCTGTGCAAATAAAAATGAATTTATTAATCTATGAAGAGAATCCAGCTTCCTGCCTAAAGGTTGAGTTTTACTCCGTCAAAACAAGATGCTCTGCTCGCTGCCAGTTAGAACTCTCCGGAGACTCTTTTGTGCTTTGAGAGAAATTGAGATGATGCAAACTTCCTGTGCCTTTTAACACACGCTCAGGTATGTCAGGGTTTCTTTTCATGAAAAATGAAAACCATGCAATGAAGGTCAATTTTGGATTCAGTCCCTTTTGAATTTAGCAAAGTCACTGTGAACACAGCCCAGCCTGATGTCTTTATACTTTCGTCTGGTATGAAATGGCCTCAGCAGCTGTGGATTCTTCACGTGGAATGAAGAACTGATTCTTTATACCGAGGAGAAGAAGAAGAAGAAAGCAGCTTTTGCTCAGATCTACATTTCCGCCATTACTGTAGAAGACACAGTGGAGGTAGAGTGATATGATAAGTTTGCATATAAAGCTGAGCTGTGAACTTGGCACAACATATGTGGTGAAACATCAGGATGTCAATGTGAACATGCTCACATGCTCACATGTCTATTAAGGTCAAAGTGTTGCTGAACGCAGCTGCACGACTGCAATCTGCTAGTCTTGTTTTTCCAGGGTGACAGCACGAGACCATATATGCATTAAAAAGATTTTCGACAAACATCGTGGCTGCACGTCCTCTGTGAGTTCCAGGCGGGTGCTTGCCTGTGGATGTGAGCGTTGCTAACACTGACATGGAGCAGTCATCGAGCTGTCAGTTGCCCGCAAGGTCTCCTGGCATCACCTGCATGAATGAATCACTAAGCTGGGAAAGCATGAAAGCCTCGGCGGCAGCGCTGGAAGCTGAAAGGCAGACGAGGTACAGACTGATGGCAGCGCTGGGCCGGCTTATCAGGAGGTGCCCTCAAACAACCGACCAGAATCAATTCCTATTGTTCTGTCAGGCTTCATTGAATCCACGTCACGCCCTGCGTTGTGTAAAATTTTTAGTTAGCTCCAATTTGGCGCCGTCCTCGTGTGTTTGCAGGTTAATTTAAACTGGAGAAATATGCTGCACTGCAAAAATGAAAAGAACGTGACCTTTTGAGCCGTTGAATCTTTGAAAAGTCCAGCGGAGAATGTTGAAATGAAATGATGCTGCTATTCACCGCAGATCTACAACCCAAAGAAAATACAGAAAAATAAACGAGCGAGCCCAACAGACTGAGGCCGATTCACAGGAAATGTCAGGAGTGAAGTTTGAATCCGTGCTATTTTTTTTCTTTTGTGCTTTTTCTCGACCTTCTATTGATCCTTCAGGAAATATCCAGCCACAGTTTTAAGAGAGTTAAGGGTCAACTGTGCAGCTACACTGCTAGAAATTCAGATTCAGTGTGTGGTCGAGAATTACAGAGCGGACTCTTGTTGCCTCTGGCCCTCGATCCTTGCTATTGGATTTTTTTTTTTTTTTTTTCCCACTTAAGAGTTCTGCTAATCGATTGTCAGCCACTAGAAGCAGACAGACCATGAATCCATGTGACAGACAAGCTGCCCTGACGAATGTTCACTTAGCTCAGTTCTTAAGGAAATGTGCCGGTGAACTACACTGCTAATTGTTTACGCGTCCAGCAGAGTGGCTTAATAATCGAACGGAGCCGTCCTTGATATTCGCACCGTCTCTCAGCCGGACGCAAAGGTCGGCAGATTTCTGTGACCAATCAGCTGTTACTTGTATCTGTGGTGTCGACCTCCTCTGCAGTCAGGAGGGGGTGTTAGTAGAAACTGATAATTCATCATTTGTTGGGTTGATTTAAAGGTTATCTCTCCAAATAATCATTTCTGATCAATCAATGGGAGACGATGTGTGAGAACTCAAGAATGATTTTGATTCGCTGGGAAAAATAAAGTTGTTGAAATGCAGTAAACAGGATTCAAACAGAATCCTGTATTTGGCGCCACGTTTACAGACATCACAAGAATGTAAAATACCCAGTGTTCACTTTCGCTCTGGCTGAGCAGGTGGCAAACGGTGGCTTTCTCGGAATGTTCTGGCTGAAGATGAGACGTCACTCGAGCTGTTTTCAGACATGAACTCTGGGGCAAATGTCTGGATATTTATTTACCTGACATGTAACTTCTGCCAATGTGTTTGTTAACGGCAGAGTCGTAACGTTTGTGTTCGCATTGACAACAACACTGCAAGCATTTGGATGAATCTGCAAAGTCAACAAAACAATTAAAAGTGATTTACTGAGAAACGCCACCAACACGCCCACTCGCTCGCTGTGAGTTTTGCAGACAGTGTCTAACTTTATTCTCACGTGGGCTTACTCTGAAATTGTACGAGGGGTTCTGTCAGGGGGAGTAATGGGAAATGTCTGGAGCAGCTGATGAGGACATTTGCGTTTTCACAAACGGCTCCTCCGGGAAATTTCAGGACAATGTGCGGACCTCAGTGCACGTCTGAAAGCAGCTTTATAGTTAAGTTGCTATAATAAAAAAAAAAAGATTTGGGTGCTTTGATTTCGTTTATCAATCTGTGATGGCTCTGGATTATATGGTAAAACTTTTTTAATATAAGACAAAACAATGAAGTAAACATTGATGCCGGAGAAACGAGAGCAGAGGGACATAGTATAAACTCGGAGAGCGATAATCTATTTGAAAAACAAACCGACCAAACCCCCCGTGGCTCTCACCACTGCTTCTCCCCATTAATCTGCTCTTAATAAGAAATCTAACTGCTCTTCGTTAGACCAGCGGCAGTAGCCCGACTCAATGGCTTCATTTGATGGCAGAGGGCAGCATTTAGCTTTTATAATACACTGCAAGAAAACATCTGAATTAGCTTCAGGGATTTCACACTGCTGCACCGAGTGGATCACAATTATCAAACAAGTTGCAGACAGAAATTAAGTGTAAATGATAAAAGTCCATTTGTGAACGAGGAAGACTTACAATATAAATAAAGCTAAATTAAATCACGTCCCAACTTCCTCATGTTTTCAGGCATGAAAATGTCCGAACAGAGTGAAAAAACGTTTTAATTAAGACAGAAGATGAAAACAATATATTTCTCTGAATTACTGTGAAAGGCTGTTGGGTTCGCAAAACCATAATAAAAATCTTGTTTATGTGACACAGCAGGCGTCTGCTCTTTTTATGTGATCGCAGTAGTTTCTGCTTGAAGTTAGTTTTGTGCAAATGGACATGGACGCTGCATATATACAGTATCTGGGCTGGAATCTAAAATTGAAGTATGGGTTGTTTTGTTGTGCGCTCAGACTGTCACCTTGATAAATTATTATAAACAAAGACTCAGATCCCATTACAAAGGGACCAAAGCAGCTCCAATATGTTTTTCCTGAATTGTCATTATTCAAACTGAAATACTGTACGTTGGTCCGCTCGCTGCAGTGGCTTCCAGCTGCATAACTACAGCAGAGATTTATAGGAGATCGGAATAAGAGGAAGCAAAATGGGGCTATAAACAGTGTTTTATGGAGTGAAAGGCCGGGCAGCTCGCTAAACTGTTGTCAAACAGCATTTTCATGTCCAGAGATTCTGCTGATTTTCAAACTCCGCACTGTGGAAGTACTCAGGTTTGTTCAGTGGAAGTTCTAAATACAATGGATGCAACTTGCCTGCTCTCAGACATGTGGACCCCAGTGTGAGACATCAGTAGACTATGGACACCAATGATTCAGTGCATGACTGTCCTCGTAGCAGGGCGGGATGGTTTGAAGTACTTTATGGGGGTCAGGTCTCTCCACAAGATCAATGTGGTGAAAGAAAGAAACAGAAATGTATGGTGATGTTTTAAATTGATTTTTTTGCTCTAATCTCTGACCTCTCTGAATAATTCAGCCTCTTTCTGACTCGGTTATTTAACTGAAACTCTCTGAGATTCACAGACACGTGAAACACGACTAACGATTGCAAACACACACTTCTTTTATGTCACGGGTCACAAGCCAATCACTGCTTCCAACTTTAGAAACTTCCACATATTAGTGTTACATAATAGTAGTGACTGGATGAATAAAATAAATAGTAAAATATTTTCCATTTGAAATATAGCATAAAATGATTTGCTCCGATGCAGTAGAAGTGTCCTGGGTTTAGTGGAAACACAAGACTGACATGTCATCATTCTAATTAATTATTATTTATACATCCATCAGTCCCAGATAGTTATTATCCTTTGGATTCTTGTTTTGGTCCCAAACCTGCTCTTGGGACAAATATTCAATAATTCAAAATGGTCTTTTTGAGCTTTTTCTCTCGACTGGATGTGAAAACACGTTATTCTCACATTGTCTGCAAACATGTGGATTGTAAGTGTAATTTAAAGCCACTTTGAGTGAAGGATGGACGTTCCTGCACTAAATGAACCATCACACTTGCCAGTGTTCTGTGTTGTGAAGGAAGGCTGGCAGAGCAACAGCAAGAAACGTTCATTTTTGACCCGAAGCCCTTTTATTATTTTTATCACCAGGTAGCACGGAGCATTTCAAACTGAGAGAGCTGTGCGGTATTTTCTCCTTCCTTCTACTGCCCTCCCTGTGCAAGCGTAGATAGATAAAGATAGTACTGACACGTGTAATGGTGCAGATAACCACGTCAGTCTACAGCAACAGATATAAAACTCAGTAAAATGCTCCTTTAAGACTTCTCCATTCCCGCTCACAGTGGGCGAGTCTCCTGCAGGTTTTTGTTCCATCAGAGTTAATGAACATCTAAGTGAAGCCTTCAGGGACGAACGAAAACCTGCAGGACACCGACGCTCCGGGACCAGAACAGAGATCCTCAGGACGTGGCTGCTGTTGAATCGTCTTCGTTTCTGCAGCTGGTTTTATTGTAGTTCATGGCAAAGAAAGCACTGCACCAATTAATCTCTAGAGAGCTGGAATTAATGCTGGAATTATTTACACTTAGGTAGACTTTAAATTTTCCACAGTCTCAGTGCAGATTGCGTGCATGATGAAATTGAACAAAACTAAATCCAGAGGCCTCCATGTATTTGTGTTGTTTGTCCAACAGAGCTGATTTCCCTGCTTAGCAAAGATTGATGTTGTGGCAGGGCGTCAGGTTAGGAGCTGTAATCAAAGTCCAGGGCCCGGGATTGATTCTTTTGTGTTCCCCCCATTCTGCGGTTTCTATGCAGTGCGGCTCTTTGTGTGCGGACAGAGCGGCACGACCGGAGGACCGGACACGTCAGACACGCGGTCCATCAGCGCCTCCAGAATCAATCGCTTTTGGGGTGAGCGTATACGGAGGGAAAGCCTTTGGGGTGATAGTCTTGGTCTAATCATTTTACAGACTCTATATATCAGAGCCATGTCGAAGCTGCTCGTCGTAAACAATCCTCTTCCATTTCCACCACACTGATCTCACCAGTCTGACTCATTTGTGGGCAGATTGGGTCACAGATCCACCAGCACTCCTCTTCAATGCCCTTTGACTTGTACTGGTATTGATCATCCAAACTCACTGGTGTGAACATGACTTTAATTACCCATTACCCTGATGAAAATTACATCTCTGGAGAAACGCTGTGTCCCCAAATTGCTCTTATTTTCTACTTAAAACGACAGGCTATTGGACTTTGTTGTAAAAATCTGGTTTAGTGTCTGACTGGTGGAAGAGACCATTTTCTTTAGCGTAACGGAAAAATGTGGTTTCAATTCATTAAGTATTTAGAAAGTAAAAAACCTGAGGAAAAGTTCCTACAGGGGGAACACAACTTCCAGAAACCTCTCTCAAATTTAAAAATGCAACAGAGGGAGTGAGTTTAAAACAACTTGTTGCTGACGGGGCCTTGTGGCCAACGCAGTGTGGGATGAAGACGGTCAGGGGGAGATGCAGACTGACCACAACTCAAGCACGGAGGCTGACGTAATGCTGCTGAGTTTGAAGCTAGCCAGCCATGAAGAGCTGCTGTTGGACTGTGTCTCTGCTGGAAAAGCTGGTGGAGCGATGACAGTTCCTCTTTATGGCTCTTTGAGAAAGTGGCTGAGTGGGTCCCTGTGTTGTGGCCTCTGCGACGACAGGCTCTGTGGCGTGCGTGTCCACGTCTGAGGCAGATTGTCAGTGCGTAGCCGCAGCGCTGCCATTTGTCACAGTTTACAAATAGAACAATGCTCACGAGCCCGTAATATTTAGTTGACCTCATGCGGCACAGTTACTGCTGGACCCGGGTGAATATTTTGCCACTGCAGAGGAATATATCTCGGTAATGTAGAACAATGTTTTTCAGTGCTTATCAGGTTTACTACTGGCAGGAAAGAGTCAGAGGCACAAACCGAGGCTGTGTAATCAGCCCCTTCTTTGGTATTCAGACATTTGGCCCAGACCTTGGTGTCGTGCCCATTTCATCAGTTAGGAAGGCCTGAAAGAACTAGACTGAACCAGAACCTCATGTCCGAGCATAACGTTTGTTTACAGAATATGAATTTAGGTGGGATATTACCTGCATTAAGCTCAGATGCCAACAAGAATCAGTGTAATTATGTATACAGCACAAAAAAAACACATTTTCTTTAAATGTCTGGATAAGTTATTAATGCTTCAGTTTAGTTTGAACCAAAGTAACACGTGTGACACATGCCTCAAACCACGGTCAGGAACAAACACTCCTAAAAGTTAGTCAGGAAGCTGCGTGCAGGATTGCTTTCAGTTTTTGCGTCTGAAAATTTAAACGTTCAACCAGATCAAATCTAAACAATGGAACAAAGACATGAACCTTGACTTGTACCTCGGTTAGAACTTTCTGACGTGATTTAAACAGTTGACTTTCAGTTTCTTGCAGTTGTCGAAGATGAGAGCTCACGCTATCTGTTATAATATGTTTGAATGAAGCTTATCATTCGTACGTATAAAACAACAAACTAGGGAGTGTATTTGAAACTCTGATGTTTTGATGCCACAAATTACCAGGCTCACAGAAAAAGAAATAATAATCCTGGCAGCGCAGAGCAGAGCAGTAATTGCTCAAATATCTCACAGTGATGTTGCGATTCTCCGCGTCCCTCATCAGCGATCAACGTGCTAATTGGCCCTGAAATTCGAAGGGAGAGGAGTCTTTTCTAACCGGCGTGAAGAATGGGCGGCTCTGTCACTCATTAGAGCAGACGTATACTTCACCCGCACTCATTATATCGACACTGTGCAGGAACTGGTGTGGTCATTGTGGGGAGATGTCATGGATCACGCTTGTGATCGACACTAAGACTCTTTCCCACAGAGCTCCTAATAAGCTTACTCCTGCTGCGCCATTTTTGTAATGATTAAATCCTATTTCCCCCCCCCCCCCCCCCACACACACACACACACACACAGATCCCCCCTTCCCTCTGATAAATGCTGTGCAGTGTTGATTACATCAGTCGGTTTGTTTATCAAAAATGTCCCTCGGTTGTGAGTGTCTGCCAAATGAGCAAATGTAAATAAAACCTCGTATGGATCAGGGGTTCACGCGTTATCAGACACCCCTCGGTTTGAAAGTGGAGCTCATGCAGCTCAAAGTCCTGATAAATCAGAGCGTAGAATGTTGGAGATTTGACGTCAAACACTTCCTGTGCCCTGACTTGCATGTTGGTGGTCATGTGTCGCTTTTTCTTCCGGCCAGTGTCAGACAGTCCTGCTGTGAACATGTAACCTGTCAAACACGGTGCACGGCTCTTAAATTACATCACATATTGTTTGTACTTATATATTCTGTTTGTATTTGTGGTCGTACATCATCAAATTGACCAACAGGTAAAAAAAAAAAAAAACTCTGGGCACCATTTGACATGTCCTTCATTGTGTCCTGCCTTATCTGTGCTTTGCAGACGCTGGGAGCCACATTGCATTTTTAGCCTTCTTATCAGAAGAGGCCAAATATTGGACTGTTCCTTTTTTTTATTTTGGTTTTTACCAGTGGTTAACCCCGCCCCCTCATGTGGGAGTTCTGGGGTCGGCCCAGCGTGGCCAGTGCCTCCGACAACCAGCCGAGACCTGCACCCACCACATGAGCTTATAAGAAGAATATGATTTTTATTTTAATAGGACTACGAAGTAATTATATTTATTTTTACAATCTGCATTGGTTTCCTCTTATCGTGGCTGTGTTTGTGTGAGTTTCTTCAAACTGCATTACGACGTACGGTAAATGTCATGATGTGTGCGCACCTTAAAGTTCATCTCCTGTCATTGATTAAACCTGTGAATCTCATCTCTGTTCCTTTAAAGAAAAAAGAAAAAATCCCTTTATGGCCTTGAAATGATTTGGATGAAATGCTTCACCTTGGCCTCATTTAATATTCGTGGGCCTATGAATATGCAAATTGGCCCCACCTCTGTCTACAGCCAGGTCTCATCTCACACACACACACACACACACACTAACTGTAGTTCAGACACACATGTGGTAACTGGAAACCGATCAAAGAACGGTGAAGCGTACAGGGTTTCCTGCGAGCTGATGTAACAGAACGGTAACGTGGTTTGTGCAGGTCTTAGAAAAGTGTCAGATAAACCTTCAACCTGCAGCTCTGACTGGACGACCTTAGCAAATATAGCTCGCAAACGTCTAAATATTATATTTGTCTGTTGAAACATGGGTAGCGGGGGTTTGCTGTGGCGAAACATGACGGTGATTTTCATTGTGCGTAGGCTCTGTATTGAGACGTAGCCAATAGAAACAGTCACTGACGCAGCATTCAAATCGTAGGAGATGGGAATGTGGACGGCTTTCTGTGAGGGGAGAATAATAATTTCACTTGAGGCAACAAGCACAGCTGGAAAAATATTTTCAATGCCCATTAATGTAATGGTTGTCCTGCATACGAGTTTGTGTTAATAGTCGTATGGTGATGACACACTGACGACAACAATCTCCGTAATTTAGTACGGAACATCCAGACGAGGAGCGTGCAGCTAGTTTGTGTTCCTGTAAAACTGAAGGCTGCACATTGACACCAGCGTCTCACCAGAACTCTTGAATCCCGTCTTTCCAAGTCGCGTCTGTTTTTTCGTGCGTTAGAAATGTGATGAACACGCCCACTCGGACATTTTCCACACATTTTTACTCGGGTGCTGGCCGGAAACCGACTAGAACATTTGCGTTGTTTGACACACAGCCCCTCCCCCCCTCAGGGTGATTTCAGGAGGAGATCCGGAGTTGGTGCATGAAAGCAGCATTATTGGAATATGTGTCAGGCTCACAGGTCGTTATTTAAACAGATAACAACAGCAATTGACTCGTTTAGCTGAATAATGTTAATTCTGTGAGTTTAAAAATCAAGAACAAAGAGAAGCTCCAGGTTTTTTATTTTTTTATTGTTTGAATGGCCGGCGTCTTTCTCTAGATAAACGACTTGGTGATGGCCGATCACACCGCGTCTTTGACAGACGGGCGGCTGGCAGCTCACTCTGTGGTTGTCAGGTGTAAAGTGACAGCTGGTGGACAGAGTGTCCCGGTACATTTTAAATAAAACAGATCTTATCGTGGTTTTAAGCTTAAATATTCTCAGTCGTCACCTGAAATATTCGGGTCTGTGAAGCAAATTGTTCCGTCAGTCTGACACTTTTATCTCTGGAAAGGCACCGCTATTGTTACCAACCTTCAGTCACGTATAAAAGATCTTATAGCAACACGTACCCTGACCCAAAATACATTGATTAATCACACTGCTGCTGTTTCAACAAAGTGATTCTACTTTCACTTTGTGTCGATCGTAAGTTTGTGTCTGCAGAGCTCAGTCTTCCCTTTTGTTCATAGAGTCACAGATTGAGACCTGTGCTTTTATCACAAACGAAAGACTCGTTGTGTGTGTGATGCTTCTCTCAATGACACGCTGAGCGCCTCTCGTGGAAAGGACACAGATGGAATCCGCAGCGTGTCATTTCAATCTGCAGTTACATTATAAGAATTCTAAGATTATTGCTTTACGGGAAAAGTTAGTGACGCTGTTTGTCACAGCGACAACAAAATGCAGCACAGCCTCATGTTCGAAGTCGACAAACCGTCCTGACAAATAACTTACCGTCAGCAGCAGAGGACGACTCTCTTTGACGGCGCCCACGCAGCCCAGACAGCCGATCACCATGATGATGGTCCCCACCGCAATGAGCAGGTTGGCCGCTGACAGGGAGGGAAGGGATGATGATAGGGTGGCAAAGTTTCCCTGGGTCACCGAGAGCCAGACCCCCACCCCCAGTATGCCGCATCCTCCCAGCTGCAGAGGCAACACACAGAGGCGTAACGCTGTCAGTTTGCTAATAACACGGTCAAACTCATCGCAGACAGAATACACAGTCGAACGTGGTGATGCATGAGAATGTTTGCAGACTTTCAGAAAGCAGAGGGAGGAAATGGGAGGAAGCAGAAACCAACTACCAGCGCCTGTAACGCTCAGAACCTTGTTTTTCTACGTAAAAAAAAAAGAGAGTGAATGAAGGACAATTTGTTCAGCATCATGTTCTCTCCAGCGAGGTGGAATTTGTTATCTTTGCAGGGAGCTAGGCTAGCGGTTCATACCTATTTCCAGTCTTTATGCTAAGCTAAACTGAACGACAGTAAAGAACAAAAACGAGTGATTGAACTTGAGGTCAATGGATTAACAGGGAGCTCAGTCGCTGGACAGTGTTGGTGACCATCAGCGGGACATGGAACAAGAAGAGTTTAGCAGTTAGCAGGATTATGCACAAACTACTGGACGGATTTCCACTGCTGGAAGATGTGGGTACGGGCCGGGAGAGAACCCATGAAATTTTGATGTGGTGTTTTGTTCCCCCACTTTATAGAGTAACACATGGATCTGGATGGGGAAAAAATGAGCAAGTTTCTGATATTTATGTGTGTGTGTGTGTGTAATTTGGTGCAGATCCAAATAAGAATCTGCAGCAGATTTAAATGTGGTTTCATAAGGGCCTTGGTGGAGAAATGTTCTCTACTCCTGATGTTTATCTGACACCATCACAAAGAGCTCAAGGCTCGAGGATTGTTAGTGAAGACCTCATGTTATCATACAGATAAACCCACAGTTTCCCACAGTGAGAGAAAAAAACTCACACACATGCGTCTGTATTAAACGAAACTCCAGCTTTTGAATTCATGCTGAGCAAGAGATCCTGTCACATCGATGTAGAAGCCCTGAGTTGTAACGTCAACATGTTAACGTGATGTCTGTACAAGACGTCCTCTGGCTTTCACCATAAAAACTGCAGGTCTCTGATTCTTCACACACGTTTCCCACTGAACGGACGTTGAAGTTGTATACGAGACAAATTATCACCTCCACTAAAGAGGTTCACTTTTTGATGTAGTCGACCAATTACAGACCGTTGGGCCCAGTGTTTGAAGAATTAAGCTGCTTTGGGAGGAAGTCTGTCCTCTGGAGTCCAAAACCACCAAATCTGGGAGGTTCCTTCTTTTGCATTTTTGTCCTGACGAACAACGACATGTTTACTTTTGCCTGTAGAGGCTCAAAATGACAGTGGGGGGGCTGTGACTCTCTGAAATATCCATCATGCAGACAGTTGCACATTCTCCACGGCCACTTCACAGAAGTCCCAGCAGCAATAAGACTTACATGGTTAAATACATGATTATTGCCGCCCCCCCCCCCCACTCCTTTTATACACACACACTCACATGCACTTTTCTGTCTATTTCCAGCTTTGACACAAGATCTTATTTAATGAGCTCTTGAGCTAGAAGTAGGGCAAGGCAAAAATAAAAAGCACTCATGTGGCGCTCCACTCACTCAGGCAGCTGGGAGATTTCAGCAGCTTGCAGATGAACGGTCTTTGGGTCACTGCTGCTCACAACGGACACTTATCACGCCCCAGAGTGCATTCTCTAATGAAGTTTGGCCGCAGTGATGAAGGGTGAAGGATGAAAGGGGGGCGCTGAGAATAGGTGGTGAACATTTTGAGCTCACAGAGTCAGAGGCTCACGAGAGAGGAGGATAAAACCATCCCGTTAACGAACGCTGCCGTCTCGTACATTAAGCGGGACATTTAATCTACATGGTAACAGAGATGTGGAGTTGTCGATCATGATATTTCACCCGGTTCATATTTCAAATAACTCATCAGAACCAAAATGAACAGTGTGACAAGAACAACCTATAATGACAGAAAGCACGTTTGGGAGAAAAGTCTTTGACGTTTGCTTTGGTCCATGTCCCATCCATTACCATGGAGGAGGCAGTCTGTGAGCCATATTTACCAGTGATAAATGGAACTTCTTCCATTTGTTGGAGTGAATGCTTCTTGTTGGCGTCTGTTACGTAGATGCTGCTTGATGCTTTACTTAGAGATGACAAGACGATTATGGATGGGACCACATGCCTGCGTGATAATTGGCATCTGGAGCAGCAGATGCATAAAACTGTGAATCCACAGCTAAAACACTGTGTACGCAGAAAGATAGAAACCTGCATACGCGTTCTATTAAGGAGATTTACACAGCGGTGTGTGCGTCTGTTCTGTACTCTGCAGATCTGAATCATTGGGGAACTGGGTAAACGGGCACAAGCATCATTTCTACTGGACGTAGTAATGATGAATGCATTTCGAAACCTGCAGCCACTCTACCGTGGTCACAGCAAAATGTCCAATTTCACTGATTGAGACTGTGAGTCGTTACGCACGACCGTGGCTTTGCAGTAATTCTTCACATATACCGTCAAACCATCATCGCACTGATATTAACGTGAGGAGCACGATCAGTGATCGTACAATAGAGTTATAATAGAGAGTCACGTTTAAACACACTCTGTGCTCCGCAGCTCAGGGTTGAATTAAATGATCGTTAACACGGGGAAATTGATGCTCTGAAAAAATGATGAGGCGCACACACTTTTTAGTCTCCTTAGTCCAGTTCATGTGTGGGACAGAGCGTATCCGTGGTATTATTTAGAGTGCACGCTGTTTATACATCTAGCCCAGAGTGCAGGAGAGGCAGCGGTGGCACCAAAGACAACAACAGTAACCGTGAAGTTCACAATGAGTTCAGACACGTTCATTTATATTTAACCAAAACCACAGACGGTCCCTCAACCGAACCACGTCCATCCAGACAGAAGCTTTATTTCCGGTAGAAGCAGCTGAAGCTTTATGTTGTTGTTGAAAACTTGAAATGTCCATTGTGAGCAACTTATCTGAGGCGTCAGCTTGTCAATCTTCTGAACTCGTACATAAATCTTCATATTACATCAGTTGTTTCTTCTCTATTATCGACCTTCCTTCCAGCAGGAGGTGGGAAAAAACAAAAAAAAACAATAGCTTGCTTCCAAATCCACAAAATGCCTTGTTGAGACACTGGAGGTTTGTGCGACCTATGTTACCCATAACCCACTTCTGTGCGTGGGTTTGCAGAGACATTTTTTTGTGTCTTTGCAAAAGTGCAATTCCAGCCGGAGAATGACCCGATAACATTTCTTCTCACTTTCATCTTTATTTTGGATTTTATAGCCGTTTTTTTAAAAGTCCAACAGAGCAGGAGGGGGAGTAGGAAGTATTATAATGAAGTATTTGCTGGATGTGAATATGTTTTGACTCACTGAAGTGTTTTAATATGTGTTTTAGATAGAGTATATATAGGTGTGATTATTATAAGATTATGATATGCTGGTTTCTGTGCAAGGTCATTTGGAGCCTCCTCAGTAATAAGACGGTTCAGAACTGGGATTTTCTTGTGCATAAGAGATAATCAAGTAATGCAGTTATTAGTAAAACTGGTTTTATTTACACCGATGAGGAATGAATTCATCTTTACGCTCTGAACAACAGCTTCTATTTTTAGTTCCTGGACTCACAAGAAGCAACATTTTCTTAATAAGAGTAAAATGTGTCTCAGCCACATCAAACTGGAGAATGTTGAAGAGAGGCAGCTTTATATTATTGAAATGCAGCTCAGTGATGATGATCATAGATTGTGAGTTTCCCTCCTTTGCTGATTTCCTGAACCGTCTCTCTCCTGCGTCTTGTTAACTTTGTGTACGTACGCATTCCTTGGAGGACACGGTCCACGTGGCCCACAAAGGAAATTGGTTTGTCACTGAAGCACAATGACTCCTGAGATATGTTGCCCAGGCATCTGAAGGATGCATTTGATGGCCACATTTGAAGGAGCCTTCGAAATGTTCTAGTCGAGCCACTGTTGACGCAGCTCCTGAATTGAGACACAGCCTTTGTCTCTGTTTCCCTTTGTTCAGAGTCGGTTCCTCCGTCAGTTCCTCCGTCAGTTCCTCCGTCAGTTCCTCCGTCAGCAGGCCTGGATTTTCTCATGTTTATTCCCTTTGAGTTTTTCGAACAAGTTTTGCCTTTGTGCTTTTTCTCCAGATGTGACCTCTTAACTGTGGACCAAACCTGCAAGTCTAATCAAAGACAGCAACCACTTTCACTCAATAAATCCCTTAATTTAATATCAGTCAATGGACGGATTGTTTAAACTAACTGAGTCCAGTTGAATATTGTTTCTGAATGTGCTGTTGTTTGTGCGTTTAGCTTTGAAGTATCAAAAAAAATAGCTTTTAGAGGGACGGGTTTTTTTTTTTCAGCCTTCTCTGGTCAATTTTGTCTTGATTAGAATTCGTCCCTGAAAAGCAGCAGCTTTAAATCTTTTCCCTCACACTTGTTTACAGTGTTTAAATTGCTTTCAGCCATCTGGAGCGTCTCTCACTCTCGCTGCAGCTTTGTTTATCCAAAGCAGAGCCTCTGACACTGGCTGCTGATTAAACCTCGGGACGGTGACGGTTGAGTGTGAGAGAAAATACCTTTGAAACTAAACTTCACGTCCTGCATCTCAACCAATAGGAAAGATTATTCACAGTTCAGCAGAAATATCTACTCGATGCACAGTAGATGTTCTTGACCCCTGGGTTTGTAAATGTAAAAAATCTAGGTGAATGTTTTAATGACTACATTCGCAGTGTGTGAATATCACCGCTCTGATCTCTGTTGCAATTATCAGCACCTCATCCAGTGCACGGGCTTGAAATACATATTGATGCCATTTAATTAACTGGATTAAGGTCATAACTGGAATAATCATACATACATGAATGAAGTGTGAAACTCCTGTGGCCAATGATTAGTTGGTTTTCATGGATACCACACAGAAGAATGTTGGTTTGACCTCACATGCTTCATGTATTATTTCTTTCCTGACACTTTGAAGACTGAATCGTGTATTCAGCTTGTCCCAGGAGAATGAATCCTGCTCCTTAAACCCGCTCTCATGGTAACCGCCTGGTGATGAGAGCTGCTGGTTTTTAATATACCTCATACTTTAGATCTCTATTACCTTTTTAATATTATTTGATTAATGAAAGCCGTGAGAAAAAAACCCTGGCTGGTCTTTTCCTTTTTTGTCTATGTCTCTTGGAAAGTGCGACATTCTGCACCCAATTTTCTCTTCTTGACAGTTTCTGCGATGCTTGTCAGTGATGACACGTTGCCGCTGCGTTCATGTTGCGTTCTCTCCCACCGTGACCTGACAGGCCACCCTGCAGGGCATGCTAGTCTGATATTTCATGTTTTAAAATGCAGAAAAGCCTAAATGTGCTGTTTGTGAGCTGCTTCTTTTGCAAATATTAATGTTCGTGACATATTCTACTGAGAAACATTACAACTGTGCTGAATGGATCATTTTCTACGTCTTTTCTGCTCTGAACCGTGCGGAAGACATTGAATCTCTTGCTACACAAAGAGCTGTGAAATTCGAGAATCCATTGTCGATGCCGTTGCTGTGAAAACACCGGTTGTCGTAAACGCGCTATTGTCGTAATCAACGTCAATTTCATTGGAGAGTCCCAACCTCCACTGCTACAGAGCTCTAGATTCATTTTATTTATATTGAACACAAACAGAATTCAACAATGCACTTCCGTGGGCCCTTAATAATAAACATGCTGAGTATAAGGTGGATATCTGTTCCACGTGCAGACAGATTTCTGGAACTAGTAGATAGATTGGATGATATTTGCATAGCGAGCTCTCGTGGTCCATTCACAGTCTGTGGTCCGGACGTTCTCCAGACCTGCTTTAGAATAGAACACCTGAGCTGAGTGAACTGGACGGTTCTGAGTCCGCAGACAATAATATAATGTCTCTGCTGCTTTGGTACGACCTGTAGTGTGGGTGGTTTAAAGACCAATGAGTTTTCTAACAGCTGTGACACCATAACATGTGTAACTGACTCTTATATTGGATCTTTTCTTTATCTAATCTCTTTTAATTTGTCTTATTGAGCAGATTTAGCTTGTTTAGCTTCAGATTTACTGCGGATACTTTCTCTGTTTGTTAAATTACTTAATGTAATTTTCTTTATTCAACACTTTCCCACCACATCTCTTCACTAAGAAGCTTTTTAAAGTCGTCTAAAGTGAAGCATGGACTTCACTTGCTGGATCGCAGATTTTCTTACCGGCGGGTTGAAGTGTTTGACAGTAAAGTTTACATCCTTAGTTCATCCACCAGCTGTCCTGAGGGCTGTGAAGTCTCCTGTTGTACAGCAACTGCAGACTTGTTATAAAGTTTGCTGCTCGCTCTCAGACTTCTGTGGGAGGCAGAGGACGAACACGGTTTATCTTGAATGAACTGTCCTCTGCTCTGACAACTTTCTTCTGACACTGAGTGTAGAGGAGTCTGAAATGTTAATCAGTTAGAGCTGCTTTAGAGCTATAGGGGAACGGCAGTAGTTTTCAACCTGGGTCCTACATTTCTAAATGTGGGTTGTGTAAAGTTGTGTAAATGAACGGTATCTACAAAAAGATTCAGAATCTGTCTTGTGGCAACAGTGAAAGTCCCCAATTTATCAAATAGTTATTCTAGGTCTTTGACTAAATGAACGAGATGGTCGCTCTCAACCGTGCAGCAGCTCGTTCTCCATCCTTCGCTTGTTCCACATCAGCGAATATCGTGGGTCGAAATTCAATAGAATAGAACTTTATTGCCGATCAAAGACAAAACAAGCGACTGCGTAAAACAACATTAAAAAAAAAACAGGAAATTAGTAACGCAGCCATGTACACAGGGACTGGATGTCAACTTTTTGAAGAAAAGAAAAGTTATGGCACTTGGAATAAAGGACAAAAGTTAAAAATCCACGCTGCGGTTGTGCTTCGCCACAGGGAGCAGATATTAGATTCGCCTCCTCGCTCTCACAGATTGGAAGTGAGCGGCAGCTGAAGGTTTGCCTCTGCTCAGTCTCGTGATTGGGTTTGTTGCAGGGTGGAGGTGAAACCGTGAACGAGAGAGAGAGTCGGAGAGAGGAGATTTATTTGGGATGTGGAGAATGTCGATGAAGCATTTGACCCCGATGGCACCTCGGTACTTGTTTGAGCCGGAGCATGAGGACGAGGAGTTGCCAGATTCTTAGCAAAGACCCAGAATAACAATTTGAGCCTTTTACTGGTGAACGGACATTTTGTGGACTGTCGCAGTTGCCACACGAGATCACGTCATAGCCACTCCCACCACGTTGTCATTCACACGCCCACTTTTATAAACTGAGGGAGATTCCAAGATTTGAAGTATTCTACAAAAATCCTTCCATTTTATAAACAGCTCGGTTAAAAACGTCTCTGTCTTCCATTCGATTAAATGAAAACCTCTCAGACCTGCTGTTCAAAACAGAAAAATAAAACAAAAGTCAATAAACCCAAAATCATGCCGGGTTTTGCTCAAACTGTGGTTCTTAGTAAACTATTGTGTAAACAGGAAACTGTACCACTCCGTAGGCTGTTTGCTGCCTTCACATTGGGAATTTAAAGATGCAAAACATCCCGCCCCTTGTTGCTCAGACGAGCACCAACATCAAACTTCCCTGCAGCTCTTTCCTCTCTGGTTCTCTCGGAGTCTCACTGCAGGGAGACGCTTCCACACCAACTCAACCCTGTGCAGCTAACAGCGCGTTAGATGGATGTCACCAGCAGAAGATACAGCTAATTAGGGCAGTTAATTAAATCTTGACAGACTAACATCTTTAAGCCAGTGCAGCTGAACATATGTTAGCCAAATAAAACCGGTAATTGAAAACACTGCATATTTGTTAGAGAGCATAATTTTCCTCCTAAATTAGCGGGAGCTTTAGAAACACCAATCAACTTTCACACCAGCAGCCCATTTGCAGGGACAAATTAATTCATTTGAACTAATTCAACATCCACACCCCCCTCGATCCCTTCTTTAATTTCAAATTCATTTACAGCGACACCCATTTCAGTATTTATTTGGATTTTTTAATTCTTTTTTTTTTTTTTTTTTTGCAAGCTGTGAAAAAAAGGAGCAAATAACAAAAACATGTTTGTGTTGCCCACAGGAGAAAATAAAACCTGCATGCTCCTCATGACTCAGAGGAGTTTTAAATCAAAGAGTCAAACAAGGAGCGTTTAAATGCATTCGTGTCACATTGATCTGGATTCTAACAGGAGACAGACTGTTGTGCTCGTATCACAGAAGTGAGACTTGTTACAGAATCCAGGTTTGCTCCTGGACAAATCTGGAGGAAGAGACTGAAATTGTTTTGTCAACCTCGCACACACAATTTATTAAGATTTCCGTAAACCGCTCATAGTTCATCCTTCATCTTTACGCCCTGCAAACATTTTCAAATGTAAAATCCTTGAAGCACAACTGACGGTAAATTGTGACTGAATGTTTCCTTTATGTGAAGGTGACACAACGTGTGATGGAATTTATCTCTGAAGACGCCGAAGCCAAACAATTCCCAATGTCAGATTTTTCACTTCGGGACATAAAATCGACGCAAATGTTGACAAACGCTTCATCTCGCAACGTTATGGAATTTGCTTCTTTTAACCAGATCTGCTCCGAGACTTAATGGGTCCCCCCCCACCCCACCCCCCGGCCTCATCCCTCCTTCGTGTTTGGTGCAAATCGGTTCAACGCTTTTTGCATAATCCTGCCGACGAATAAGCAAACAGACACACACACGGGTGGAAACACAACATCCTCTGCAGAGGTAATAAAGCACAATGCGATAACATTTCCACTGCAATTTTCCCCTGCGACCCGTCACTCTTCCTCCGCACGCCAGTTATTTAAATGTGTCATAGTTGTGGTTTTGTATGGATGCGTTCAGCCCTTATACAGAGAGATTTATCAAGCTGTTCCAGGGACACAAAAAAATCTCATCCCACAAATGTCCTGTTTGATCTTTTCTGGCTTTGATGTCTGCCATGACTTCTGAATATCGGTCCCTATCAGTTCAGAAAGATCACATCAGTACAAAAGAGGAGAAGAAGAGGCTTTCTGATTTTAAATTACTGGAAGGTCCATGCTTTTGTAAAAACGTTCTATTTGGGAGATCACTTCAGCCCGTTGATGGAGGAAGACTTGACTCCCACGTGTATTTATTTACACTTTCTTATCCCACATTTAGTTTTTTTTCTCTGATCTGCTGTCGTTTCCCGTCTCACTCTTTCAGCTCGTTGTTCTTCCAGTTACATTTAAAAAAAAACCTCCTCGTTGTTAATCCTGCTTCGTTACACTGATGTTGTTTATCTCCCACGCCACCTCTGTCATCACCTCTGTCCGTTTGTTTGCAAGCAGGATTACACCAAAACAATTTAACAGATTTAACTTGGTGGAAGGATGTGCTTTGGGTGAGGGAAGAAGCCATCACAGTTTTGTGGCGGATCCAGGATTTTCTTTTCACTTTCTTTCACAGGTGTTTCACTAACTTCTCAGGGAATAATTGATGGATCTTGATGAAATAAAAATCAGGCGTATTTAGTGGACTGATATGAGCATGTGAAACGTGGTGCAGCTTGAATAAACTTGAGGACACTGTTGATTGAGGTATGCGCTCTACTGAATGTCATTTTCGTTTGTTCCAGGGTGTAAACTCGCGTCCCCTTCACAGTGAACTGCTTCACAGCTTCTCGTCGCTCTGTTTGCCCACATCTAGATCATAATTCCTGTTTCCATTACCAATGAACTGAAAGATCCTGTGAAGGAGTTTACTGGCAGGTCACATCGGTATTTAATTTCCACATGTTCCCACATTTCTGAGCTCGAAGCAGGAACCTCGTGGAGTTAACCAATGCCAGGACGCTGCACTGTCACTGTGGGTGTGTTCTTAATATTCCTCTGTACAAGTTTGACTAATCCAATCCCGCCCCTGACTGCCACACACAACAAACAAATCTCCTCCTCCTTTATTTACACAACCCTCTGCACAGGACACAGATAACATGTGATGGAAACCAGAGGAGAGGGAATATTAGACTCTAACAGCCTCTACAGTAATAACACACTCCCTGTTGAGTGGGTTGAGGTCGATGTAACATAAGATAAGGTGAAGTTGCTCTTAATCACTTTTTGAATAATATATTAATTTACATTTCATTTACATTGAAGGCAGGGTTGGTAAGTTTTCCCTGAAATACTTTTTAATCTTGTTTGTGGAAATCCGCCTCACGTTGCAGCCGTCGGAGGAGTTGGAGCAGTTTTGCTGCGTTGTCGATTTCTAAAAAACGTTGTCAGGACAGATTTTTTTTTTATTGAAATATCTGTTCATGTTTTAAATTATTAATAGGAATTGTTAAAAATGATTCATTGTGATTTTATTCCCTGATCTTATTGATCTTAGTCCTGAAATGTTTGAATCCTGTTTTAAACATGGATAAACTTTGTAACTGAAATGAGTTGTAAAAGTTAAGGTTGTTTTTATTATTATTATTATAAAATGCAAATTCTTACACTTGGTAAATACCTCCAGACCTTATCAACTCCATGGTTTCCGCTGACATGCTCCACACATTAGCTGCTGTATCAGAGTGAATCAGGTGTTAAATTACATTCTGCAAAGCATTGAAAAGTCTTAAATTAAACTCGGGCTTTCTGCACAAACCGTGACTAAAATGCTCAGATAAAAGACTTCATAATCTGTTACACTGAAGCCTGTAAAGATAAACTGTTCCTAATTAGTTCTGCAGAGGGACGATGTGGAGCAGTGTTTTTTCTGGTCTCTGTGGCGTTTGTGATGCACCTTTGTAGACGTTTAACGAAGCTGATGACGGCCACGTCGACAAAGTACAGTACAAAGAACAAAAGCCGGTTCATTTCATATCAGCAGAATAATAGACATTTAGTCTCGCCGTTTGATCCGGGCTTTAATTAATTATTCAGCTCATATCTGGGGTGAGTATTTGCCCACAGCTCTTTCAGAACTGTCAGAAAGTCTGTGTGATGTTTATTTTGCTTTTTTGAAGATTTTTTTTTTTTTTAAGGAGTAAACAAACCTTCCGGACCCTCCTCATACGTCGTCTTAGCTTTTTGGTTTTCTTTTCACTTCTGTCAAATTAATTCATTTTCTGCAGATTGTGCAGCTGTTTGATCTTTAATGGCTCTGGAAACCTATTTGGTCCAACACACAGAAGGTGATTCGTCATTTTTTAATAGGGGGTTGTCCCGTGGCACAACACACAAACACACACACATTAGTAAATACTGTGACAGGCTGACTACATACTTTGGCCTTCTCTTTCACTATGTACAGACATAATGCATTCTCCTAATGCTTATTTTTCAAAACCCATTTTATTTGTGTCTATGTAAACCCAACCTCCAGTTATGTAACTGTATCTGTAGCTGAGCATGCTGCAGTCAGAGCAGGTTTATTTCCTCAGTCACATTATCCCACTTGTCTCCAGGTTTCCAAACATCTATTTTAAAAACTATACTCGTCTGGTCTCTTCTGAAATATTTTGTTACCGAGGCGGTTTAGTCTGGGATGGATTTTCAGCCGCAAAGACGCCACTGAATGTTATAGCACGACTTGGCTGCAGTGTGTCTCTGATCCTCTCGCTCTTCGGTGACGACGTGGCTTCAGCTTCTTCTCACTTTGCTCATATAGAGTACACAGGCTACGGTGTCGTACAGAACCGAGTGTGTACATTATGTAAACATTTCAAATCCAAGACAAACCGAGAGAAAAACAAACGTAGAACCCGTCTGCGACTTCAGCACCATGGACAGTGCCAAGATTCTGACGGAGTCCTCTGATCCTGATGATCCTCAATCAGATGAAAGATCAATGATTCAGGTGAACTACACTCACACGTTAATAAGCTGAACAGCCGCTCTGCACCCGCTCCTCTGGGACAGAGTGAGGCGATGGCAGGAAGCAAATAACGAAAAACGTCTCCATCAGTTTGGGAGCAAATGGGCTGTGTGCAGACACAACACAACCACAAACAAAAACACACACACACTCATTTGTGCATGCGTTGAACTCTATTGACAGCGAGGAAGAAATCACTAGATCTCCTCCATGGATTGACGTACGTGGTTGTGTCTTTTCTCTGGTTCAGCGCCGTGCAGTTGTCGTGTAAAGTCTCCATGCAACAGAGTTTAAAGTGTTTTACTCATGTTACCTGAGATCTGATTAAAACACACAGAGCTGATCGCAGAATATTGAATAATTACTGTCGGTTACTAAAATGTGGCGTCAAATCATATCATAGATCATATTTCATATCTTTATTCATAGTTTAATTAGATTTTTTAAATTTACACCACAAAATAAAAATAAAAATTAGAGGCAAAAAAACTAATTTCTATTATTCTATGCTATTATCACAAAATATCAAGTGATACTCGGCTCCAAGAAGAATCGTTTTATTTATTTGAAAAGATCAGTCTTGATTTTCCATGTTTACCGAGAGTACTGAGGAAGCGTGTTAAAGGAAAACACGGATACGGTTTGCGGGGTCAGAAAGAAACCACCTCGACGGATACCTGAACAATAACACAGTCACCTGTGACCCGCTGATCTGTTTCCTTCACACGACGGGGGAGAAGATTCAAATTCAATCTCTGGCGACGTGATACAATAAGGTTAATCACGAGGCAACCATGACACCCTATCATTATGAATACCATCAGTCATTCTTAAGTCGTACAGCTGGTCGTGGTAGTCAATAAGAAGCTCATTAGTCTAATTTGATTGTTAGAAAGAAAGAAAACCTTTGGGGCTTAAGAAGCGTTTCCTGCATTAATTGGGTCTTTGTTAACTGATGCTGAGCGAGTAACAGTGAGTGACTGAAGAGTTTTCACAACACAAACTGGGTAGAAACAGAGTTTAAAATAAAATGTGTGTATATATAAATATATATATATCATGTGTGTAGATGTAAGGAAGTGTTGGGCAGTAATGCATTAGTTTCCTCTGCCAAGGAAGTTGTGTTTTCACCGTTGTCCGTATGTTTGTTGGTTTGAAAGCAAGATTACACAAAGACAACACAACAAACGAGCGTGGCACTTGGTGGAAGGATACGGTTTGGAATCAGGGAAGAACCCTTTAACTTTTGGTGCAGATCGGAATCAGGAGGTGAATCCAGATATATATATTTTTTAATTTCCTTTTACATGATGAGTTTGGGTGTTTTTCAACATTGTTGTTAATTCTCAGACAATAATTCTTGAATCTCTTTAATGAATGTGTGAAAATTCGGTTGATTTAAATGTGGTTCTATAAGTGGAGTTCTCTTCTAGTACGTTATTTTTTCAGTAACAAATGTTTAAGAGATTAAAATCTGGTCATTAATCCCAGTTTTACTCTTTTATTTTGATACTTAGATCTCATCCTCTTCTCTTCCTGTGAGTAATGTGTGAAAACAGTTTTCAGGTTCTTTCTTCTTTCTAAATAACTTCTGCTTTGCCGACCCCAACACTTACTGAGCCTGAACCTAAACCTCATCCTCACATGGATTCACCTTGAAATAAAAGGATTAATATTGCATTACAGTACGTTTCGCAAAAGGAAGAGAAGTCCTTATAATTTGAGTGTCTACTCAAACGTAGGTCCCCACAACATGGTAATACCTGACCCCAGTGTAGTATAAGAGTGTTTGCATGTGCTGAAGTTTGCCTCTGGCCTCCCAGCATCCCCCTCACTGAGACTCATGAAGGCTGGCGAGCTCACACACGGTCGACAATGTTACCTCTGGCTGCTTATCTCAGCCACTCCATACCTGGAGGAAAAGGGCACGCTCACACGCTGACCTACTTTCCACCATACAGAGCCTGACAGCCTCTGCTCAGCCTGGAAATCAGTTGTTCTCCACACGTCTTAAAACTCAGAGTCTGGTGTGGTCAGCAGAATAACAGATCGAGAGGACGGAGGGGGGAGTTGGGACCAGGAGAAAGGCTCAGAGAGGAGAAATGGTGACTTTTTCATATTTTACATTCAGGCACTTACATGAGATTCGCTCTGAACTTAGAAAGAGTGTGACACAAAGTAAAAGCTTCAGTTTCATGAGAACCAGAAATGAGCCTCTGACTTCTGAGGCTTTTTACAATTAAAAAATAAAACCATCGCTTGGTCTTGTTCCACTTTGATTTCTCCCACCATGTACATCACAGAAGGTGTTTAACCTCACAGGTCAGACGGCTGCTCCTAAATTACTCTGTGTGTGTTTGTGTGTGTGTGTGTGTGTTTGTGTGTGTGTACTGGAGGTTTTACTATACTGATGAAATTACAACTCTTAAACTAAGATGAACATTATTAAATACATGCTGGGAGGAAATATAAGTGCCGGTCCAGAATCCACATGAACACATCTCTTAATAAAGGGAATGAATCTGGATCTCACATGAATAACTGTATATTAAAACTGTCCTTTTAATAAATCACATCGATTTTTAACCCCGGCTGCTCTCCTGGCGATAATAACTTCTTCGTTAAATTATCCATCTCCGCTCTGTGCAAGAATCGCTCTTCAGTACTTAATATCCTCCAATCTATTAGGAGGGTTCAGTGGGATAAGAGAAATATTCTTGCCCCCAGGCCAAGTTCAAATTGCACGAGTTTAGCCCTTTTTTCCACTTGCTGACAGAGATCGATGAGAAAAGCCCCGCATCGACATTCGACTGGAGCTCTGTCGTTATTTGTGAACCGCTCAAATGTGCGATCGGAGAGACTGTGCGATGCGTCAGCGGCCCTGACCCTGTCACGTAGCGTGCAAACCACAATGTGTGAACTGTATAGCAATGTGATGACTTTGAAAGTTGTGTAGAGCGTTCAAGGCCCACGGTGGTTCTGATGTTCTGTGATAAAATCACAATGTAGCAGCTGTCACACGAGAGAAAGCTGTGAAATAAGGCCGTGCAGCATCTGCTGCGGTGTAAAGTCTCCTGCAGTCGTCTTCCCACTCCCACTCTCTGAGTCCGGGACTCATTCAAACACAACTCATTTCAGTTGTGATTGCATTGTGCGAATCTGACTTTTGTCGCCATGATGCAGGATTGACGATGTTTAAACCTGCAGGGTTTTTAGACGCACGTCTCCTTCAACACGCACACGATTCTCTTGATCACACTTCATCCTCGCTGCATCATTTTCTCTGCTCTGCTGTGAGAAGGGAACTCTAACACAACACGTGACTGATACTGATACTGACATGTATTTTCTCTCCTGGCTTCATTGTGAAAATATGAAAACATCTCCAAATGACATCATTTGTAATAATGATCCTTTTAAACCAAACAAACCATTTCTGTTTTTCAACAGGACATAACATCGTGTGTGTTTTACGAAAACTGCTGTTGAGTCTAGACACAAAACCAACTTGGTTGGTTTATTGGGAAAGATCATTGTTTGGATTAAAATAACTGTTGTTGAGACTGGGCCCTTCATCGTCGTGGTTACAATAATAACCAGTTGGGGAATAACTGTGGTCATGGTTAAAATAAACGAACAATAGTCTCCCGGGTTCAAGTCCCACGTGTTGTTGAACCGTTCATCCCCTCAACCGAGTTTGTGTCTCTCCATCAAGTTTACATCCAAAGATTCACCAACTTAATCGAATCTGGTTTGTCGTGATAAACAGCTGGTGGCGCTAATTTACCAGTCGGTCTCCAATAAATCATTGCAGAAGAGGAGGGGAGTGTAAGGAGACGTTTTAATGATCGAGCGCAAGTTAAAACTACAAAAACATCAAAATTCCAAAAGATGAATGTTACAGTCTCATCGCTCCACAAAGATCTGATGATTAATCGCCCGTATTAAACTCTCTTTCTAGTAGTGAACTTAAAATCACATGATTCATGGGCTTCACGTTCTCTTTGCACTTTGTTGCGTTGGTCTTCATTTGTGCACCAAACTTATCGTACAAAACGTTCTATCACGATGTTTTGAATTACTCATATTTCCCCTCAGGTTTTGAATGTGCATCCGAACCCACACATCACCTCCCGTGTGACGTATGACGGCAGCTGCTCGAGGGCTTTGCCACTGGAATGTTAATATTTATCGTTTTTTAAACATTTGATTTGTTTTTCTCGGGGGGAACACGTTCATATTTTCTGCCTGTCCTGGTGTGGAGGATAAGATTCAGACGTGACACCCCTCTGTGGGAAACCACCAGAGCCCACACATCCTGATGCACAGGGCCTGCAGCCCAAACACCAACTGCCAAGTCTCCACCGACACCTGCCCCCGCACCCTTGTCCGCCCCCTCCCCCTTGCACCCTTTCATTGGTATCATAAACACCGTCATTATCAACAGATGCGAGCGCGACACAGTCGTGACCATGTCTGCAATTTGCTGGGGTTTTTTTCATGCCCATCAGAACGCTTCATCGCTGCTCAAAGTGCAGCCTTGTGAGACTTCAGGGAGCATTTGCAGCGACTAAGAGAAAAGTGGGTCCGCTCCTTGATGCCTTCGCGTTCTCCCAACATTCACGCAGGCCGACGTCGGTTCACTTCATGAGCCGCTGGATGTTTTAAGAGAAGGCAGCTGACTGCAGAGCCAGAAACACAGCCCTCTACAACCCTCTATAAATAAACCAAGTGGAAGACCCAGAGAAGAAGAGGAGGGAGAGAGGGAGGGAAGGGAGGGAGAGGGGGGAGAGACACTGCGAAGGGTGATCAATAAATCTCTAATCTCTTGAGTATTCTCTCCTCCCCCCTTCCCTTCTCTGCAACCAGGAACACACATGCACACGAACAGCAGTGTGCGTTCGCATGCACCTCCAGCCGCCTGCAGGTCTGCTCTCATTATATTGACTGGGATTGGGAGGAGACTGATTTGTTGCAGCGGCGCCCGGTTTGTCAGACACGGTGACAGCAGTCATCGAGTCCCAGGGCTCCGTCAGATTGGAGGGACCAGCTCACACACAGCTAATATGCTTCATCTTATTTCCCTAACGCCAGGAGCTACAACTGTCCCACAAATCACATCGTACGCAGGTGCACGTCCCAAAAAACTGAACCCAGCTCGGCAACCATCAGGTTAAACCCAGCAGCTGTGCGGGAACGTATTACTGATTCATATTTAATGCATTGCATGCTTATTTCATGAGGGTACCGTCATCCTCTGGAACAAGGAGCGGAGTCGTGCCATTTGACCTGATTGTTATTTCCTGCAAATAAGAATTGGTGACTGCGGTTTGAAAGCCTTAGAAATCATCAAGACTTTCATTTGTGAAATGGCCTCAGTTTCTGAGCAGCCATTCTCAGAATTGATTATGTAGGAATCATACTGAAGTAAATTACCCTCAGCCCCCAGTTCCCTCAAGTGTTGTCTGATTTTAATGCGCCCTGATTTGAGAACGGGTTCTGTCTCTGCACTCGAATCACTTTGCCATATGCAAAATGGCATATTTATTTATAGAAGACTCCTCCAGGACAGGGAGATATCAGATAACGATAATAAGAAATGCAAGAACCTCGCAAACGCTCCGGGGCTGGAGGAGATGAATCCCGGCAGACATTGGGCGAGAGAGGCGGGTTTTCACTGGACAGGTCATCAGTCAATCACAGCACCGACACGTAGAGGCAAACAACCATTCACATTATGTTTTCTATTCAAGCAAGGAAATGTCGTCAATCAGTAAATGTGGCAAATGTCAAAAAAGTTGACCCAGAGTGTCACAGCACGATAATTATTTGTTCTGATCGTGAAAAACAACATGTGCTCACGAAGTGCATCCAGCATTATAAATCACTAAAGTGTGAATTTACATCTATCTAGAAATCTCTGTCCGACATTAAATATTAATAAACTTTGAACAGAAAGGCTTCTGCAGCAGCGGCGCCTGTTACGAAGTTGTTGATCTTTTTTTATTGCTTTTGTTGCCAGAGCACCGCGGCCTCACGTGAGACTCCACCTCACACTCTGGGGTTAAAGTCCTGCTCTTTACCTTCCCCTCCCACAAGCGACCTCCGACCATTTCATTCTACTCCAGGTGCCATTAATATTCATTCACTCGTATAAACAATATAATACATATATATATATATATATAATCCAAACTCCAAATTGAGAATCTAGCGCTGTATAAATACATTAGCAGGAGACAGAGTTGTTATAATTTAGAAAAACTGGAATAAAGATGTGAATCCATTGATTAATCAGCATTTAGGTAAAACTAATATTAGATAAAACTATTAACAAGTATTAAAAAACGTGTGATATTACATATAGACACATCATCAGACAGCTTGTTTCTGTTCACTCACACTAACAGAAAAACATGTTTTCATTTAAAAATAACTATGTTATGCTGAATCCCATTAATACTTTGATAGACAGGATATTTCCCTCAATATAAATGTTGTGCAGCTGCACTGCAGTGAGCCGCAGGGCGGAGAGTACAAAATGAAAATGTGACATTATAAGACTGCCAGGGAAATGTTTTTACTGACTTTTTTTTTTTACATGTGACATTCTGGTTCAGGTGGTTAATCCACTTTCTATCCACACCATGAAAGTTGGCCTGGGATAAGGAAAATGGACGTCCATGTCATGAAGTATTTGAGGAAGAAGCCGTCGTGAGGAACACACACATGCATCCACCGTTCTGCTTTCAAATCCTTTTTATCCATTCGTCTAAAGACATGAGAGGAATAATAAACGTTCACGAATGTTTAAATCTCGACCGTGACAGGCTCACACAAAACCTCCCTTGAATTTAATTGTGCAACACTTAAATTGGTGGGAGTTAATGTCTTTGGAGTCTGAGAACATCGGGAGGGAGCAGCGTTGGCACTTTAAGACGCACCTGCTGCTATCAAACGCTCCCGTGCAGAACAATCAGCCGACCTAATGACTCCCACCAGATGGAAGTGTGAGGAGAAGTGCTTCTATGGAGCTGTGGCCTCTGTTGGTCGTGTGTGGTCTTTGGGCCACGGATACGATTTGTGTATTACTTTCTTTTGAGGTCTTATCCGGCTTTAGAGAAATCATGGATGAGACCTTATCAGAGCGAACCAGGAGGTGTGTGGTAGAAACCAGGACACTGCAGCATGTAAACACCTCATCTGCGGTGGAGACGGTCAGAGATCAGGATCCTGGAGGCTGTTTGTCATCATTTACACGAGGATATGAAAGATGCAGAGTAAACATCACGTCTCAAGTCAGAACCAGGAAACTGAAGCGAATTAAACCTAAACTGTGTTCAGACATGAAAATGTACAGAAAATTGGAGTTTGCCTTCAACATGTGAAGAACGCAGCAAGCAGATGGGAAATTCCTCAGCAGCTGGTGAGGGAAGAGCAGCTGGAGGCAAATCTTGTGAAGAACACAGTATTTTTGTTTTCAGAACATCGACACCTGTATCGGCCCTTAAGGGTCAAATGCTCTCAAATCTCCAAACTGACGTCGTCGTTGGCGTCTTTTACGTGTGTGGCTCGTCTTTCTGGAGAATTGTCTTCTCACATGGGCTCAGACATTTTTCCTGCAGGAAGGAGCAGCTGACATTCTCACACACAGCCCCTCTGGAAATGTTCAGGAACATCTCCGGACTTCAGTGGATGTCTCAGAGCAGTTTACTTTTTCATTTATTTTCTGTAGCATGTTGAGATCTGTATGTTTTATCCTTCATTTTAGTTTTCTGTTCCGTCACCTTGTGCACTCCCAATGATTGATCCGGACTAATGTAGTAGCAGTAGTAAAACAGACACAACCCTGAGGTTTCCTTTGAAAGTTTACATTTTAAATTATAGAACAAAAAGTCAGAGAGATATTACACCAAAGTTACAAATGTACAAAAATGCCCAAAAGGTATTTTCACTTTTTGTCTCGTCTCTTGTGGTGAAGTCGAATCTGAACTAGGTCGGTATCTGCAGCAGCCGCAGCAACATGAGGATCTTGAATACATGTTTGCACAAAGGGAACAAAGAGAGCTTTCAAACATTATGTACATTGTCAAGGTCGTAACAAGAGTGAGGCCAAAACACATCTAAAGTCAACAACCAAGGCCAAACTGTCTTCTAGATGGAGGAGCGCGTTTCAAAAGGTAAAAACAATCAGACAGACAAAGAAAAAACAACTCTGTCAATAGCTCGATGGTTTTTAAGATGCTGTGCGGTCCCTTCTTTATTTCCTCACAGGTAAAGATTGTTCTTACTCCAGAGTTTCCACCGGCGGACATTATATCTAAATTAAACACTGACAGAATCAAATGGTCTCATTTAAAAGAAGCTGTAAACTATTTGTTTAAATCAGGTTCCACTTGTCAAAGAACCACCACAAACATGTTACACAGCAGAATACGCTAATCTAGGACGTTTGTCAGCGTTAGCAGTGAACGCAGCCATTTCTGAACAACGCAGAAACTACGGAACCTTTTCCTGTTCTTCCCATTCTGCCAGCGGGACGTATCATTGGTTAACCAGTCCCCGACTAGTCCTCCCAGTCGTTTCACCTGACGGATGAATTTCTCTGTGCTGCTGAAGGATATTTTTCTGCAGCACTAGACCAGTGAGCCTTCGCCCCTGAAGTTATTACTCTCTCGACAACACGTCATCTGAAGGGCTTGAACAAACAACTCTGGTGTCGTTTTCTCCCCCCAGAGACGACAGCGAGATTTCCTTTTTCCATCATTCCTGTTAAATATCTGCCGGCACGAGATATTACATTAAAATGATTTTTGCAGTTTGTGCAAAGCTAATTCGTCTCTTTAAAAATTTCACATATTTCAGGGAGGATGGTTTCACATTCTCTAAAGTTGACTCCTCCTGCTGATTAACGTTCAGCAGGAGCTGACGTGTCAGTGAGAGAGCAGTGTGGTATTTCTTCACACATACTCCCTCTCTGATTTCCACTAATGGCGCCATATTCCCACTCTGCCTTGTGAATGCCCTGTGGTGCATTCAGGTGAAACTAATGACAGATTGAAATGGCAATACCTACAGTGTTGGTGCAGCACTGAGTAAAAAAAAAAAAAAAAAAAAGGAAAACTATCCCTGAATGGAAATATGAGTGAATACGTAGCTGCTGCTCTCACAGTTTCTCGGGTCCTTCTGTTCTTTGCTGATAAAGGCGTTGCAGATGAAAACCACCTCAGTGGCACGTTACAGGCAGAAACAAATCTCTGACAGCAAAACTATGAGATCAAACAACACGGGGGGAGGGGTGGAGACGGACAGAGGGAGAGAGGGGGGGAGGTAATCGAAAACTCAGCGGACAGTGACCAATGAGACGTGTACGAGGGAATGGCGGTGGCATAACAAATCAGAAGTGGAGGACAGAGGAATGCAGACCAATGAGACCTGCCCTGCAGAGCAAGAGTGGCACAACAAATTATTAATGGAAAAAGAGAGGTGGGGCGTGGAGAGAGCAGAGAGGAGGAGAAAAGGAGCAGCGAAAGGAAAGAGTAACAAGGAGTGTCCCGAGAGAGCCGCATGTGGCAGGCGGCGTTACCGACCGGGAGGCAGGAGGCGTAATGCAGAGACAGATAGAAGTGGGAGGGAGCTCAGCGTGATGCAAAGATTCAGCGGGGCGACAAAGAAAAGAGAAGCGACAGATGAAACATCATCAAACAGCTGGCAGCCGTCGTTTGTTTCTGTGCACTCACACTCACGGATGCTCCACATCCCACAATCCCCCCCAAACAGAAACCTGCTCCAGTTTGTGTCGAGAGCAGCATCTGATGTTTCTGCAGGTCGAGAGTCACAGTGATGAGGATGAGGATGAGGATGAGGATGAAATGAGTTGCTTTTACTCAGAGAGACGGGAGGTCAGGGTGGTGAATGGACCTGGAGTCGAATGCTTTTAGTCTTTGCTTTCTTTTCATCCACTTCCCTCTTTCGTTGCTGCTACTGTCACGTGTAAGAATTCATCATCTCTAAACTGGAGTTAAAGATGTAATCCAGGGTTTTTGCAGAATCATCTCATATCGGCATCATCGTTATTTTCACCCAGAAGGTTTTGTTTTCATCTGGATTTGTTTGTTGGTTTGGAGGTTGTGAAAAAACTACTGGACAGATTTTCCTCGAAACGGTAGAAGGACGTAGGTCAGGGAGCTTTGCAGCTTTTTCGTTTATTTCTCAGAGAATAATTGAAATCTGGCATCTTCAGGGGAACTGATATTTCTGAGTGAAGCGGATCCAAATGAACATCTGGATGCAGTGAATTTAAATGAGGTTTCGTTAGACTGTCTCGTAGTTTTGTTTCTATATATATAACTGCTGAGATCTGTTAAAGCAGCTGCTCAAACACAACGGACACGTTGAGACTCGGTATCGACCGGATCACAAGTGGACAGCTCAGTGTTCAGGTGATGCATTTAACGTCCGAAGGATGTGGCCACATTCTTTTCACCGTGTGAAACAGAAATGCATCCTGGGACACAGTGAAGAATCGCCTGCTCAGCTGACGTCCTCTGTTCATAATGAAGTGACGCTTCTCAGTGTTTCCTGTGCATTGATCCATTTGTGGCACAATATTAACTGTGACTCCACATATTGAGTTTCTTTTTTTTTAAATGAGTAAAATCTCATTTAATTGTGAAGCTGAAAACATTGATTGGCTTAGTCCCTCTCGGCCTCTCTCTCTCTCTGTCTCTCTCTCTCTATCTGGCTAAAACCATTATCATTCGGTGTTAGCGAACAGAAATGACGTGCGTGTTTATTTGCATACAGAGCGGGGAAGTGAGATACAATCACAAGTGGTCAATGGAGACACATGTGAGATGCATTCTAATGTGGAGTGGCAGGTGTGAACTGTCGAGCTCAGATTGTAAAACTGAACCTCACGTCGGAGAGAAATCAGAGAGTGTGTCACAGAAACATGTTTGTCGTCCACGTTGTCCCCAGATCTCTGAAGGTGACCACGATGTTATTGCACCTTTTTAAAAATAATTTCCAGTATAACCAGGACTTTTAAATGTCTTTGTTACAAAGGTTATAGAAGATAGATGACAAGAACTGAGACATAGATGTGTAATGAATTTTTAAAAAGGTCCCTGATTGGAATCAACCCCGGGGACGTTGCAGAGTTTGTCATTTTAACTCCACCAGGGCACCAACGAAATGTCAAAAGAGGACTCGCTGGTGCCACCTTCAAAAATTAAAAAGTGTTGGTTGTTCCCATTTACAGTCTATAAAGACGGCTGACTGCAGTACAGCCCATGAGCCTCCTCCATGTTAGGGGATGGGATGTGGATTAAACGGTTTCAGTCGTCTTATCCCACTGCTCGTTCTTCAGGTGAGTTTGCTTTAGAGTCCTTACTCTCCTCCTCCTCTTCAGCTACGATCATTAACACCTCGTTCCATCAAGCCTCCCCCTTGTTTTGTTACACCTCTACCTCCCCCTCTCTTCCCATCATTAGCCTCTCTCTCCTCTCCCCAAGGACTCATGCATCCCTCCTACACCCCCCCCCCCATCCTGTTGCCTCTCCTTGCATCCTCCTACCTTGTCATCCTTTACCCTATCTGCCCTCCCTCTTTCCAGCTCCCCTCTTCATCTAATCCTTCCCCTCTCTTCTTCTCTCCCTCATCTTCATCCCACAGTCAACAGTTCAAATCACAGCCGTGTCCACCAGCCTTCTCAATAAGGAAAATCCACCTTGGGTGAGCGGGGCTTAGACTTGAGCTGAAGCAGCGCTGCCCAGAGGAGCGGACATATAGGAGGCTGTGTTAAGAAGAGGATTAATCAAATAAAAGGAGGGTTCTGAGCTTTTTATTGCTCACATCCACGATGCAGCTGCATAGCAGGGAGCCCTCTGGCACTGTATATCCATGATGGATATGCAGGTAATAAGATGGAGAGATTTGATGTGAATGTTTCAGAAGGTCTGTGCATCAAATAGAAAAAGAACGGAATGGGAAACAGTGGGGTGCAAATGAAAAAAACAAAGAAATGGGAGGTGTGGACCTGGTTGTGTGTTGTTGGGGGAATGTTGTACTTTACAGAATCAAACATTTGCTGTGAATGCACCGGGGAAGTAAAACTGGCACTTGTGAGGGGAGAGACGTGATCAAACGCAGCCCAGTTTGTGATCAGGCAAGAGGGAGCGTTAGCACGGAGCACAGGTTTTATGGCGCGGTGATATAAAACCAATCAGTCCCTGCAGTCCGGGTTGGGACAGTGTTTGTTGAACATGTTGATTGATCCATCCACTCGTCCTTTGAATTGGGTCGCCGAGGCAACCCCGCGTAAAACACTATGTCACAATTTGCAGCTCTGACTGACGTGCGATTGGTCGATTGCCTGTATTGGCCAGAACCTCAGGACCAAACGTCTACTCCTGCTCCAAATGATGACGTTGAAAGATGTTGAGATTCTTATTCAGGCTTTATCAGCTTAATTTCTGGAGAAATGTGTCGTCCATCTTTCTGTTCAGTCTGTAGTATCTTTCTGTGAAGAGTGATTTATATTTTAATAGGCATTTTTGTTTGACATTTTGTATTTGTATTTGAGATTGGGTTGCAGAGGCTCGTCCACGCTTTCCAGTTCTTCCCGATGAGATATGTAGTTCTGGGTCCACCCCTGGGTCTCCTCCCAGGTAGGCGTGCTTGATAAACCTCCAGTGGAGGTGCTCAGGAACGCATTCTCCCATTAGATTCCTCAATTGTCCACTTTCGACATGAAGGATCACGAGTTGTACGCAAGCTGCTCCCAGATGTCCGAACCTCTTACCCTATCTCTAAGCCGCATGACGATGAAAACTCATTTCAGGCACCTTGTATCTGTATCTGGCTCTTCTGGGCACTGCAAAAAAAATGGTTTGAGAAATCTGAAAGTCCAGCACGGTCCGACTCAGGATCTGCAAAAACCCTGAGATGGATTGAGATCCAGAAGCAGCTTGTGGAACTGAGTGGCATCAAGTGAGCACAAAAAAAAGAGAAAGCTGATGACAGAGAAAAAAATTATTTAATAATTTAGAACTCTAATTAATTAAAATCCAGACATAATTGCGATAACACATCTTTAGCTGAACTTTTCTCCATGTCATGAATGTCAAGGGGCCAATCAGCCTCCAAAGACACGGTGGGCCGCTCCTCCTAATTAAAGCGCCCCCTCCTGACTGCCCAATCACTCCATCTACTTCAGTAATTATCCAGACTGGGAAACCTCTTCAGTCTCAAGTGAGTTTAAAGGCTGCAAATCTCTCCATGCAGCTTGTTAATGTCTCAAGTGTCAGTCAATTTTACTTTTTTGTTGCTGTTTTCAAAAGGTGCACAGTGTGAGATTTCCACTAGTTTACAGCACAGATAACAGCCCTGCAGGGGTCTGAGGATCTCCGCAGACAGGACACAAGAGAGAAAAGGACTTTTTCTGGACTGCAACTCCGCACTTTGCCACCTCCTGCAATTTCGAGCTGAGAGAAACGGGGGCGACAGGTGGAGTAAACGCTCTGTGACAAAAGAGAAATAAAACTGTGGAGTGGCAGATTGCAGCCAGGGAAAGATCTTCCACATCCACCTCTGGCCAACAGCTGCCGCAGATGGAAAACTCAACTACTTTATTGTATTTATTCATAGTTAATGGATTTTTACTCAATTCACTATCCTCATTCAGTTATTTCCATCTTCCATGTTAAACCACATCCCTTTTTACAGGGTCTAAAATAGGTTCCGGGGAAAAGCTCACAAATTCAAGTTTAGGAATGCGTAATAAAGTTTTGCATCTGTAGTAATATTTTCTGTACACGATAAAATTTTGAATATATTTGAGCAGTAACGTTTCATAAAATCTGACATATAGATGAACAAATTTAGTATCTGTGCATGTAACACTCAAAGTACAAGATTTCTTGCTTCACAAGAGAATAAACACTTAGAACATATCAGTGAAAATGTATGATGCCTTATTTGGGTCATTAACGGTGAAATTGAAGTGGAGGGAGCAAATTCCAGAGAATCAAAATCTCAGTTTTACGTGACTTGTAACTTTATGAAGAACTTGGATATTGTCTGAGACTGAAATGACAAGTTTGATAGAAAAAGATCACAAACAAGAAATTTACAAGAAAGAAAAATTGGATTTAAATTTTCTGCATCATGAACTTCAAGGCGGTGACACATGGAGGGATATCGCTGACATCTGTGGGGGAAACTCTAATCTGCTTCAAAACATTTTTTTTTTCTTCTTCTGGATAAACCCGAGTCGTGGCAGCGTCTCCTCCACGTCTGGATGCCTCCAATGATACGGAGATTCTGTCACGTCTCAGCTGCCGGGGAGCTTGTTTTCACCCGTTTGTTCATCTGCAGGATTATGCAAAAACTGTTTGTCCCACACTTGGTGGAGGGCCACGGAAGACTCTGCATGTACAGACTCATATATTTGATTGTTTGCAGTTTGTTTCCTCCGGTAAACATATATTTGTCCCGTCTCCTCCTGTCAGTCTCTCTGTGTTTGTGACGTGGGCGTGGCACCGCTCACTCTTTCCTGTCTGACTTATTGACAATCTGTCTGCACACCTGCCATTCATCACCTGCAGTGAATCCCCCCCCCCCCCCCCCCCTCCCCTGCCTCTGTGCATGATACATCATCGCTCCAGTCAGTTCCTTTAATTTTCTCCAGAAAACCATTATTTCTTGGAGCCTCAGGATCACCTCACATTCTCCCCTTTGACTGTCGTGCACGACACTAAGTGCAACCCCCGGCTCGTCACTCTGCTCCCCCGCCTCCCGCCTCCATTCCGGTGGTGCAGCCTCACAGCTCAGCCTTCGGTCTCCGCTCGTCTCCGTCCTGCGAACAACCATCCCCTCTTTCCCCTCAGCCTTCAGCTGCCAGGTTCCTCATCTGCCCAATAAATATTCATTACTTCACTTGTACCTCTAATCTGCATCTGGGTTCAACCTTTAAAACAAACTTATCCTTGGCTGAAAAAATCACTATTACATCATCCAACTTAATGAGGTCGTCTGATGCAGCCATAAGAAAAGGATGTTTGTTTATTTATCTTGCAGACTCGTGACTTCATAATGTCAGAGACAAAAAACCAAAAACAAATAACAAATATCCAATCTTATCTGATAAGATGTACTTATACTTATACAGCGGCCCTAATGTACCGACATAAAAAGTCATGTTACCTCTATATTCAGTGGAAAACTCGGTGTAGTAATCTCATCCAAGGCTGAAATTATTTCATGTTGAGACACAAACTAAAAACTAAATTAAGGTTTGACTGTTTCACTCTGTTTTATATCATTGCAGTTTTATTGAAAATGGCTCTACTCATTGCTGTGGCTGTAAAAAAGCTGATAAGCATTGAACTGGTTTACTTTCCGTTTTGATTTTTTCATTATGAAGGAGACAAATGGACCATAAACCATCTTTATTAGTAAAATATTGTATGATATACACTTTGTGTTATACAGGCTACTCATGAAGAAATATATATTCCTCATTTTATGTTATTCTCAATTAGAATTGTTGGTTATTTCAGGGGTCAGTGAGATGTAACTCCCTGTGAGACCTTATAAAAACTCCAGTGACAGAATTCTAAATACCTTTAATTAGGATTTGCTGTTGCGTTAAAAACTTCTGTTAACACCAATCAAAGCCACATGAATAGTGCGTGTGACATTCTCTTTAGCGGACCTCTAAAACATGGCATCAGTTCAAAATCATGTTTATCAGCAGTTCTTGTGAAATCGGGAGCTCGGGCCTGAACAGTTTGATCAGTCAACTTATGGAAACATGCACAAACTCATAAAGGGAAGTTTTGCCTCGGCTCAAAAAGGAAAACACCACAACATTCAACAAAAATACGTCAACCTGACCCAAATACACAGTACGTCAGAAATACTCCAAATATATAAAACCCTTGCCCCTTGTATCATAACCTAAAGATAATCATGATATTCTTCTACAATTGGAGTCAGAGATCTTTGGGTTTTGATCATTGACAGGAAACTTTAAGCTCTGGGAGGCATTTCTCCAAACAGCTCTTATTTGAAATCATTATTTAACCCTGATAATTCCTGAGGTCTGTCTTTCTGTTTGAAGCTCTTATATCTCGAGAACCATTCATCTTATCCGCTTCGCACTTGTTAAGTTTAGTGCCTGAAGAAATGCGGTGAATTTGGTGCAACTGTGACATGTAACACCGTCAATATTAATAAACTTTGAATAACAGGTGACCAGCGTTCAGAGGCACCTGGGGCTTATTGATAGAAGAAACACGGGACCACGTTCTTAACGTATCAGCAGAAAAATGTACAGAAGCCGCAAGGAACTCCGAAGGCAGCAGAATCAGATGAAGTTACAGACGTGAACAACCTGTTTTTAAAGAACATTTAGTCGAAACAGCTGCTGCTCGTATTCTAGCGACTGAGAAGACGCGGCCGCTGGTAGATCATGTTCCTGCACTCGCAGCACACAGACCTCTACACTAACATTTCCTGTATCTCTTTGGAAAGATGCATATTTCATGAGGACATTTGGGTTTGAGCTTCATGTGTCCTGTCAACAGTTAATACGCCCCCCTGTATCACCTCACATCCCGCTGTGCCCCCACGTGACGCCTGCAACAGGTGTAATTATGATGGATGTCCTTCGTTCTTCTTCCAGAGATGGAGGGAACGGCCTCTGATCAGTACAAGACCTCACTGGGGATTTCACTGTGGCAGTGACAAAGGAGGACAGGGCAGGGGTGCCTCTTGGAAATATTCAGACGGAACCATGCTTCGCGGCGAGATTGATAGGACGAGCGTTCACCTCGTTGGAGAAGCAATTGCTCTTTTTTTTTTTTTTTTTTTGCCCGAGCTTATTATCGCGTGAAAGGCGAGAGTCGCTTTTGCCTTTTGCCAGGCCGGAGAGGAGTGCATGGGAAACGAGGAGGTCGACGATAACTGAGACACCTTCGGAGGACACTTGAATACTAAGTCATCAGTATGTGTCAGTTGCAGGAAGGTCGAGCCGAAGCCTTTGGCGGGTTTCCATCATGCTGCGGAGAGACAGATGGTGCAAAGCTGATAAATGTGACAACAGCATTGAGCGGCTTTGTGTGTAATCAAACCTTTTAGGGACTGTACAGAAATTATCAGGGAGAAAGGATTTTTATTTGACTATATTCAAGCTTTTTTAATGAGATTCATTTAGAAGAATCCCTTCATCATATGCAGAGGACGATAATTGCGTCATTGTTTCAGGCCTTAATTCTTTCCTCATAACTGTCAAGTAATGGAACAGAGGTGTCAGTTATGAAGACGGAACATGAATATCAGTGATGAAATTGATAATGCAGACCATAATTGTCAGTGTAATTTAATTTCCGTTATTACCTTAATGTTTCAAATGATTTGTTTGAACGGCGGCACGGTGGTGCAGTGGTTAGTGCTGTCGCCTCACAGCAAGAAGGTCTGAATCTTGGTTCCTCCCACAGTCCAGAGACATGCAGGGCTTCCTGGACTGTAAATTGGCTGTAGGTGTGATTCTGAGTGGTTTGTCTCCGTATGTCCGCCTCTGGTGGAGGCCAAAGACAATAGGAAGTAAATACTGACATCATCCAATGTATTTATTTATATAATTTATTTGTTTTTGACTCCTCAGCCGTGATGGACACAGCGACTTCTACAGCGTAGCGAGGCCTGTCATCTTCCATGAGGCACAGCTGAATCATTTTACTTTGTCGTTTTAAGCTTCAAAATTCAAATTTTACTTTTTATAGTAAATGAATGTTTTGTGTGTGTTCAGGAGACACTTTATTGTGTTAACGGTCGTTTTGTGCTGGTTCATAGTTAAAACCATCAGTGAGGTAGTGGTCACATTCCTCGGTGCAGGTTCGTCCAGGTTTGTGTCCGCAGCAGACCTGCCTATCGGTGAATATGGATTTTCACTGGTATCCCTCTGAGAGGCTGATATCGACCAGTAATATTGGCAAACTGATATATTTGTCGAGCTCTGCAATTGCTTGCCAGTCCCTCGGGGTCGTTAAATGAAGGTACGGTGGGGAAAAAATGAAACCACGGAGAACAAGAGAAAAAGAATTGGGCACTTTAGAGGAAAGAGGACGTTAATTGTGCACTAAGTATATATTTTTTGTAAATACTGAATCACCTGCAGGGCACAGCACTGAACAAACAAAACTAAAGGTTAAAAGCAACGGTGTTAACAACACTGATATTCTGCATAACCTGCAAAGTAATTATAGTATAATGCATTTCACAGTGAAATTATGCTACCTGCTCTGCAGGGGAGCAGTTAGGTTCAGGAAAGTTTCCAAGAGGAGACGATAACGAACATAAAATTCGTGCCTCACGCCTGATTTCTTTCTTTTTTTAAGTCAAGGCCAGCGTTAAAAGAAATTGTCGATAAAGAATATTAATGACATCAACAACGTCTTTTTTCATCCCTCCGTCCCAGTTGCAAAAGTATTCCTGCAGGCTGCCATCTTTAGGAAACATGGCGCTCAATACATTATCACGGCTTTTCCTTCCTTCTCTGTATCTTTAGCTCATTTTCCACGAGGAACGAACACTCAGGGCATAAAAAGCATCATCAAGGTGCTTCACGACGCAGCCAACCCTATTTTTCCGGAGCCCCTCACCCCCTGCAGCTTCCCCACCTGTTCCTGCAACCTCTCCACCTCCCCCGGCCCCCCTCCCTCATCCCTCATCCCTCGTCCGCCGGCTCCTCTGCACCACTCCACCTGCATTCCTCACAGGTCCCAAGGTGCGCGGGCATCCGCCACTTTGTGCCTGTACACCGTTCGGACTCTCTGCTGCACCACACTGCAGTTGTTTTCCCCCCTGCTGCTACAAGCGAACCTCGATTACACAAGCAAGGGCAGTAAAGACAAATAGCAACCCCCCCCCCCCCCTCCCTCCTTCAACCTCCTTCCATTCTGTCCATCTGCCTCCCTCTCCTTCTCTCTGTGGTAGTTAGCATTCTTCACCCAATCTCTATCTCTCACTGCCCAGTCCTTCCACCCCCCCACCCACCATCTGGTCCTCTCATATACAGACTATATGCTTCTTTTGGGCTTCACTTTAATCCCTCCCTCCTTGTCTTTCCTCCCTCCTCACCCGAACCATCAGCCTCTTTACTCTCAGCAGCGCTGCAGCGAAACTCTCCCGCCCTTCTCCATTTCCCATGTCGATAAGAAGATGGAAATGTTATCACTGTTGATGAAAACCTCTTTTTATAGCGCGCTGAATGAGCAGGGCCTCGTCTGTGCACCCTCTCACGGTCGTCGATGTGCGAAAGCGTGAAAAATAGTTTGACTGACAGCTCGCTGACAGAGCTGCACTGTAAGTGTGGAAGTGTTGGACTCGGGCGGATGTGTGAAGACGGCACGGACGCTTCCAAAGGAAAAATATTAAAACCCATCTCCAAGAGGAGAAAGCAGCGGCTTTCATTCGCCGTTTTCTTAAGCTAAGACACAAACTTGTACAAAAGGCAGAATACGGCTTTGAAATGTGTGTCAACTGCTTCATTTAAAAAAGTGAAATCACACGTGGAGACGCTGTGCAAACACACTTTGAACCTGTCGGGTGTCTGAAAGGTTTCTGATGACAGGATGTTTCTCCTTTTTTTTTTTTAAATGGCTGAGTATTTCTGAAAGACACAGAATTACAGAGCCGTCAGTTTTGCAGCGGATCGCGATGTTGAAGGAGCGTGACAGTGGCAAAGCAGGTGCTGAGCGTAATTACATCGTGAAGATTGTTGGCATAATCTAATTAAAGTCTCATGCTTGACATTCGACAGAGATGAAACTTTCTTCGTGGAGCTCCTTTGTCAGAAAAAAACCCATGTGGTTGTACATGTGAGATTAGCCGTGACACGAGAGGAAGCGTGTTCCTGATTTGATGATGTGGAAGGTCCTCGGAGGTGGGGGGGGTGGGGGTTGACGTGATCTACGAGAGGAGTTGTTTACTCAGTTTTCCGGCTCTGACTCATTGCTTGATATCACACCACCTTTTTCTCACTTTGTTGTCTTGCTCCATTTTCTGCGATAAAAGCGACTAAAAATATAATTTTTTTTGCGGATTCAGAGGTTTGTGTGGAACTATTGATCCCTCCTGTTGTGGGAATGTGTGTTCAAAAGGGGATTTTGTTTTACACTTGAAGATCAGTTAACTTGACACTGGATGTACTACCCGGGCCCCGTGAGGTGTTTTCCTGATGTTTTGACAGGTCTGGTAAAAAAAACCCTGGCAGTGTCATCAGTGGTTATTTTGGGACCGGAGACCACAGAGCGATGAGACACTGAGTCTGTGGAGGTGTGGAGTGAAAGATGTGGCCTTCACCCGTTCAGACACACTTTAAAGAAATGATGCTGTTGTGAAAAATGCTTCTGCTGCTTCATCCCAGTGTGAGTGACTCACTGATCTGTGATGGTTTGTCTTGTTTACATGTCACTGATTTAATATTCAACCTGTTGTTTCTATTAGCTTCACCAAAGGAGGTTACGTTTTCACCCTTGTCCGTTTATTCGTTTGTGGGAATGTTTCGCAGAAACAACTTAACGGATTAGAACATTACACTTTGGTGCAGATCTGGATCAAGGGGCAGGTCCAGGTATCTCAGTATTTTTATTTTTTTTTACATTTTCACCATTTTCCCAGGAAATAATTCATGGATCTTGGAAAAATGTAGAGACCTGATATCTATGATTGTGTGAAATTTGGTGCTTCTTGGTTAAATTAAATTTTGTGCCAATGATAGGAGTCAATTTCCCATTTTGATATGTCAAGCCCATTATTTTCACATTTAGCAAATACGTCTTTATCTGATAGATGCAGTGCTCGTTGATCAACGGACAGAACACAGAAATTGAGTAAAACGTTTAAATTTTTACATAAAATAGTGAAGCCAGGGGAAAAAAATCCCCATTTCACTCAATGTATATTTGAATTAACTTCAAAGAAAATAATGTGGAAGTTGAGGCGATTTCCTGTGAAACTAAAAAGGGAAAAATCGCTTTCTTCTCTAGTTTTTAAGCCCATCTTTGTCTTTCTCTTCTTTCATTTCTTTCTTTATCCTCCTTTGTCCTCTTCTCAATGAATACAAGTCAATTCTTCTGCATTTTAAACATTTCTTTGTGTTGTTATCATCGCGCATGAGTTGTCCTAAAAGTTTGACTTGCCTGGTCCTTTCTCACTGTGAATAAGCCCCGTGATGGGAAATATCTCCTGACAGTGACAGAGGGAGCGGATTCCCCACAGACGTAACAGAGACCGAGGAGAGTTTGGAGAATATCAATAGAGAGGAACTTTTGCAGAGAGAGAGTGAGAGAGAGAATGGGAACATCGCAACAACATCTCAGAAATAAATTCGGTTTCTCCCTGTTTGGGTTTGACATTACTTTAATACCACTGCTTGTTCCAGGGCATTAATGACTTGATGTATTTCCTGACGTCTCTCCAGATTTTTCCTGAAAATGCCTCATTGAGGATACGAGACGTCCTTGGAAATAATCACGGGAGCCAAACAATAAAAGGAGTTTCTTCTTTTTGTTTTCTTGACAACTAGACAGGATCCTAACGTATCCTTTGTCTTTTTTCCCTCTGAGTCCTTCTGATAATCAAGACGGGCTTTGTTTTTGTTTGCGTCGCAGAACAAGTAGTTTTGTTCCCCGGTCGGTCCCTTTGGCTTCTCCCCTGCAGCCGCAGCAGGATCCGCTCGGCTCTGATCAGTGTCACTTGGCTGTTTATGCATTCCACTTGGGACTCCACTGCAGCCCGGACTAACAACAAGTCCTCCAACTTCAGCGACCATGTAGATCAACCGCCCTCGGATACAACCCACAGGAATGCGCCATGCAGCAGGCATACAGGCCGTCACTGTCACGGTAACAAGAAGAGACACATGGGAAATTATCCCTGAGGAATACTGGGCTACTTTTTGAATGCTTTTAATTTTGCCTTTATGCACCAAACAAACGTTCTGATGTGAGGTATCTTTTTTTTAAGCACAACATGTTTTATATAACCAGGCAATTAAATTTTGCACTTTGACGTTTTTGTGATCGACATATTGGACCTGAAACACACGCTTTGATCACGCTGGTGTGATTGCAGACTCCGAAGAATTAACAGTGATCCAATCTTTAGAGCCCATTGAAAAATTAAGATTAGAAATAAGATAAGATAAGATTTCATTTATGGTTCTTTCTTAAGAGGTAATTGACACAGCAAGGAAGTGGCAGCGCAAGAGAGAAATATAAAGATAAGAATAGAAGCAGAGAAAAATAGTAATACGATATATAAGGCTGTTTTTTTTCAATGTGCAATATAAGAATAAAAGTCTTGTAATGGTGCATGAAACCATATTTTCGTGCTTCCGGTGTAGACAACAGATATCTGGGCCAAGACTCTATTTTCTCTTCCCTGTTTATTGTTTACACTCCAACGTCTAACTAGTTTATTTCATCACACGAGCCGAATGTTTCTCACAGTGCACGGTCGTACTTATTTTAGGTCCAGACAACATTAACAATCAGATAGCCGATGGATTTCAGTCGATATGATCTTCGCCTCTTTCGCTCTCCACGCCGCCTGCAGGCAACCGAAGCTGGTCAAACTAGAAATGAAAACCAGAAGACTTGAGGTTTTAAAATCCTGCCCCTCGCCTACAGATTCTGTAAATTCACATGTAGACTCTGTTTAGAGAGATTAAGAGCAGTCTCCAGTGTTCATGTCCTGGACTTTGTGAACCCCTTCATCCACTCTGACCTCATCCTAGCAGACATGAATAATTCAGAGGATTTCTTGCTGTTGTAAAAGCTTCTGTGTAGAAAACCTCCCGCTGTGTTGTGCACGTGTGAAAAACAAACATGGACCCAATTCTGTGGACTTCACCTTCGGGTCATGTCTAAAAACAGCTGTTGTCACTGCACACTGTCACTTGCCTTCTTCCTTTGCTCCCAGCCTCATTACTGCCCCCGTTAGAGGTTGTCTTACAAAACACCGTGGGTCACATGAAGCTGCACAGAAGACCCTCGGACTCGTTTTCTACGGGACACCACGCTGTCAATTAGCTGCATCGAGCTGCTTTTTCCTCCCTACGTCAGCAGACTTGTTGGGGTGTCAGAGCTCACAGCCTCCATCTGCTCTCCATCTGTAATGAGGCGGACCCACAGGAGTCTCTTGTGCACGGGGGGTTAACAACCCACTGCCGTATACGACCAGCACAGCAAACCAATCCATATGCACATGCTAGATACACCCCTGTCTTCCACTTACACCACATATCATCATCCACGCGGCCTCAGCTTCCAGGCCGGCTTTTCCGTGGATCCCCGTCTACTTATCACTACCGCCTCGAGCAGCTACACATGGTCGGTGGAGTAAAACAAAGTGGAATCGGAGGGATTATGCTTGACTCTGGGTAAATCTCACTGAAACGGATGATTACTCAATTCACTGTATTCCCCGACCACAACATGTGTGCTGGGGCTCAGGCGTGTGACATCTTCATCCTTTCTTACGGCGCAGAAAACAGACAGCCACCTAAAAGACGGAGCCCGCGACGAGCTGTTTTCACTGTGTGCTGCGCATCGCTTCGACACATCCAGTCCTCAGGCGTCCAATATGAATATTTAAAAAAGTTCATGACTCAGATCTGTCAACTGTTATTACTCAATACCTGTTAATTGAAGCACACTAGCAGTGACCCTTCGAAGGACATGGTGTTCTGAGTTTGTATTTGCTTTTGGAAGCATTTTTTAAATAAATGCAGCATTATGTACGTTGTTTTTTTTGTTTTTTTTAATTATATTTACCATATAAAATATACACATTTAACCTGTTTTCGTCAGATGTCCTTTGTTGCCATGGGACACGAGGCCATCTGCGCACACAGAGCAGCCTCATCGCCATCGTGCCAGACTGACGGAGCGGGGAAAATGATTCACTGTCAGAAAACTGACAAGGTGGCGAGCCCACATCCCTCACTAGACGCTTGCACTCAGTCTCTGGGCTAATCTGGCTGAGAGTGAGCTCTTCTTCACAAAAGCAGCGTAGTGAATGCGTGTTGGAGAGAACAAACGTCAACATGTTTACTGTTATGGGGCACGCTATGTAAAGAGTATAACGCTGCTGAAGAAGAACAGTGTAAACATACAGTAGGTGGAACGACTCGACGCTGGGGAAATACACTTATTTACTTTCTCTTCACAGTTAAATGTGAGGATTTCCTCTCATTTCTTTATCAATAAACCCCCAGCAGCTGGTTAGCTTAGCACAAAGACGACTAACACCTCTAAACACATTACATGGTGTTTGACGATGTCTGGTGAGGTTACAAATTCAGTCCAAACAATTCGATAGCAAGTGTTACTTCTGATGTCACCTCAGCCGAGGACGTTATGTTTTCATCGCGGAGGAACCCAGTACAGTGTTTCTCATTAACTATGTCGACTGCGGCGGCTCGTCAAACTCCAACTGCTCTTCATACTTCTCACGAGAACATAGGAGATCTGTTGCTCACTTGCTGCGTTGTACAGCTGTGTGCAGCACCATCATGCTTCCACACGTTTGCGCTATGGTCCAAAGAGTTTTTACCATCCACGCAGTCGGACCTGGTCAGCTGCAGTACCGTGCGTGAACGTAAGTGACATGCAATGCAGTTCTTGTGCATGTGGGAAACGCTGCTTTATTTGATTCTTTTTGGAACTGGTCTGAACAAACGGGTGGATGCAGGGTTTGTTTTGAGTGGGCGAGACAGTTTTTCACCATCACTGACAAAGAAGCTCTTAACGTCAAACTCTTCATATTGATCAAAGTTGTTATTTCTGAACATGACCGTACGACAACTTTCCCGAATCCATGTCTGTATCTATTTTCAGTTTTTCTCAAAGCTCTGATTGGTCAACGGATTCTCTCAGCTGCAGAAACAGACTGGAAGGAGCACCACACCAAACCTTTAGATTTCACTGATCACATCAGAGGAGTGTGTCCGATTCAGACGTCTGCAACTGGGATTTACATCGTTCAATAATTTCCATGATCACAGACTTCTCTCACACAGAATATATCAGTACTTGGTACTTTTTTATGTTCCTGCGTGTGTCTGACGCATACATGCTGTGTTTGGTAACTTGAATATAACGCAGAGCAATGGTGATAGAAGCACATGAAGTTTTAATGTTATAAAACTGCCTCAGGACAATCTTATTCTTATCAGAGCAAAATGAGATGTGAAGTGTGTTGGCAGCACACAAAGGGCACAGGCCGTGTCGTCAGTAGCGTCAATACAATTTGCAACTTTGCTCAACCCTTGAAAACGAAGCTGGAAAAAGTCATGATGTTGGAGTGTCCATGGAAACAACACGAGGATGCAAAACTCCCAAAACAGACTTGAGATCAGTTTATTAACGGAATGTTATCGTGTCACTGACGTACATTTTCCTTTCAAAGGTCTTTCCAGATGATTAACATGAGAGAGAAAATAGCTCGTAATAAGTTAAAAGAACAAAAGGAGCTTACGTGTTTAATTAATGTGCTTCTTTACACATCTGAAAGATATTGAGGGCAGGCGCAACGCTGTCCCACATTTTGTCTAATTGTTCAAAACAAATTCAGTTGAAAAAAGAAAGAAATTAAGAATTTGTTCTTATTCTACAATAAACTAAAGACGACCGAGGATGCACATGTTTAATTTATCACGTCACTGATTCAATCTAAAGCTTCATTAGTCTCATTCCCAACAACCTGTTAGAACATGAGACACACAGGTCACGTGTGTTGAAGATCACAGGTGAGAACGAATTAAGTCACAACCTCACATTGACAAATTTACTTTCTGTTGCTTTTCATGGAAACATGAGGAAAATTGGATTTTAAACAGCTAAAGTATTCAAGTAGGTCAGTGTAAACAATCTGGCGTCTCTAAAAGCTGAAAAGTTGAATCAAAGCGGTTTGAGTGTTAAAACTGGCAGCGATGATAAAGGCAGAGCAGCCGCACTGAGCCGCCACCTAAGTCTCTCTGAGCCAATAAAAACCCAGCTGAGCTTTATCGAAAGTATCATTTCCACAAAATCTGTCAGAATAAAAACTTTGCTATACTTGAGTTGATTGTGTTTATTCAGCATTAACTGGATTGATCACTTATTTTAGTTTGAATCACATCGAAACAGACGTCTTACCACCAGAAACTCTCTAGACGTCCTCGCCGGCGTCTTTTCTACGTGTCTGGCTTCACTTCGTTATCCTGAGATATTTGTTATCGTCCTGTTAGAAACCTCATCAACACACCTACTCGCTCGCAGTGAATGCTGCCGGGGTCTGCTGCTTCTAGAGAATTCTTACTTGGGAGCTGGCCGAAGAAACTCCAGAGAAAGTCGAGAGGCTCTCACTTGAACATTTGTGTTCACACATGCAGCCCCTCTGAGAGAACCTCTAGAGAACCTCTGGAGAATATCCGGAGCTGAGCACATGTCTGAAAGCAGCTATGCTGATAATAAACTGAAAAGAGGACAGAGAATGAAGACATCCTCACTGTTCCTGCTTCTGCCTCCTGTCGGAGACGTTTGTGGGTGAGACACTGTGAGCTTTGTGCACAAACATGCCAAACTCAGCAAATGCAAAATACAAGACTATTATCTGGACCAGTCATGCTGTGTGCCCCCCCCTCCCCCCCGGCCCGGCTGCAAATCAATGTGCTGTGGGGCAGTAGGGGGGCCGGGCAGGGGTGTAGGCATGGCTGACAGATCTCAAATCAGTAGAAAGGCAATTTCTATTGATCTGGCGAAATCAGCGGAGATGGATGAAATCCATTCTCAAGTCTGACAATCCACGGCTCCTCCGCTGGGCTCTGACCTACATTATTATGACAAGTAAACACAACTTCAGAGACACGTCCTCACTCTCTTCCCTTTGGCTGCCGTCTTCCTATCTCCTCTCTGTCCCAGTCTCACCCACTGATGCGTCTGCCGCCGCCGCCGCCGTCCCACCGAGGTGTGGAAAAGCCACATTTATGCTAACGAGATTAATTAAAAAGTGGCTGTAAATGAGTCTTATTTTAGTATTTCGTAGCTGTGGGGCGCCTTTCACAGCTCTGTGGTGGCTTCCGCTGAAGAAGATTAGCGTTGTGCATGAGCGCATATTTTTGAGTTGCCCACTGTTGCAATTTTACGGTAGAGTCATTGCTGCTACATTTAGAGGATAATCAGCGATTGTCCTGGAGCGCAAAAATCCATCTCTCCCATTTCATATGTAAAAGTTTTGACGTCTTTTCTGGGAAGAAGTGATACCAAGGCTTCTCTCACCCACAATGGAGCGCTGAGCTTGTTTCACACACTCACACAGTGATGGAAATTAAAGTAAGAGCAACTGACTGTCGCCTCAACTAAGTGAGGAGTCACTGGATTCCAATCTGAGTGAGACGTGTTGACTTTATTTGTGCCAAAGTGTGTGAAATGTATGTGAACACACACAAACACAAAGAAACACAGACCTTGCGGTTCATTGTCACACAGTGCTTTGAAAAAGGATTAGTTTCCATGACAATCAGCAGGATCATGCACCTTTTAATGATCTGAAGGAATCACACCAGGGATCAGACGGCTTCGCTCCACATTTGGGATCAGAGAGGAAGATGCACAGATTAAAAAAATGTGTATAATCATAACTGATGTGTGTAATGATAACTATAAGAGCCAATAAAAACTTTAATAACAGCACAATCATTAGCTTCCACCACCTCTAATATACAATAATCTAGCCCATACTGTTCTCAGGGGTTTAATATTCTAAGTTTTAATTTAAATGTTTAAGAAGGTCCGAGTTGAAAACATAAAAATCTGGGTTTGAATTTGGAGATTTAAAGTAAAACACACAAACACAATCGAGATGAATTGTTCCTTTTTAACCTGGAGGCACTCAGGTGAGTAATCTGCAGTTCATTTGCGTTTTCTCCCCATTTGTCTTTTCCTCTCTGTTCCCAGATACATCGTCTGAGCTGCAGAACAAACAGACGTTATAAATGTCAGCAGCAGGGAACATAACTTATACACTTGGGGACATAAAATCAGAGTGAAACCTGGGTTTAAACCAAACCGCTCCTTTTAGGCTTTGTGAGTAAAAATCCCTTTAAACAGATATTTACTTTTAAATATGTTTGGAAATCAGAAGAAATCTCATAAGTAAAAGATAACATGAATAACAACGTGACAGAGGAATGACGGCGTTCAGCTCGTCCTCGACCAGCAGCTCCTGACCTCAGTCACACCCCCGCTCTCACTAATTCGTCTCAGTTTGACTCTGTGACCTCTCGCCGTCGTCTTGACAGGAAATTAGTCAGCGACACCAACATACGGCGACGGTTTGTCCCACGGAAATCCTCACACCTCTGGTTTCTGTGTCACGAAGCTCCGTGCTGACTGAAAACGCAAATTCACCCGCTATGGAAACTTGACCTTTTTTGGTTGCTGATTATGAATAATGTCTAAATGTCACTTGCTTCACGACACAGAGAATTTAAACTTTTCTTGCTGCACTTGAAACAATCGATTTTTTTCGTAAAGCGTTGAATATATTTCCGATTCCTTCAGCAACGTTTTATTTCTTTGTACCCACTGGTTTGACAGTATTAGTATTTTAAAGAAATACCACAACTACTTTGAGCTGCAAACAAAATCATATTACATTCATGTTAGTTTTAATATCACATTTACATAACGAGTGTTTAAAAGTCAAACTCAGCAGACGAGAAGCCTCAACTTTCTGACACAATAATCTGCGTGCTGCTATTGGAGCGCTTTGCTTTTAGCCTTAGCGAAGGAAAAGAGCAGTGGGGGATCCCAGCACTGCGGACTGAAGGCATTTTCTTTAATTCCCAGCAGAGACTCTTCAGCCAAATCTTAAGTTTACATTTAAATCCCTGGGGATCAGGAGGAAGTGGAATATTAGCACATCCCCGCCCTCGGATCGAGAAGTGTAACTGAGCACAAACTGTTCATCTGTAGATCAGCAGGTGTTGAGTGTTCGATAATGAAATCTTTAATTAGTCTTCCTTTTACTTGTGCAGAATGACACCGACAGGCTCCCTCTGTCTTTCATGTGTCCTCTCACTCTGCGTGTTGCAGTGTTCGTCTAAAGCTGTTGAGCTTCATATAAAGTGACGTGGATATTAACACTTGCTTTTGTGTGTGTGTGTGTGTGTGTGTGTGTGTGTGTGTGTGTGTGTGCACGCGCAGTTTGTCACTTTTCAGTCCAGCTGACGAAGCGTATCTGCAACATGACAAACTCCTGGACGTGCCCTGAGTGCGACAGTAAAAAACTGATTCTGCTGGTGATTATTTTTGTCGTCCATGCTGCCTCTCGCTGGTAAAGTGGCATTAGACGACTCTTTTTGCTTTAACGTGTCATTATGGATTAAGTGCTGACTGCACAGTGTAAAGGCTGTAATGCATTTAGATTGGTTGCTTATAAACTTTGCTTTCACTCTGCAATTCTCTCTGCAACTTAATTCTATGGAAGAAATGAGGAGCGCAATTTAAGACACAAAGAAAATCTGTTTGCCACAAGACAGGAGGAGGAAAACGCTTTTATTTTCCCAAGTGTCTTTTACCAGGTAATGAAAACACCGGACTGTGCAACAACTGGTGTCATCGTTGAAATTGTCAGCGGAGGAAAGGACACTTAAAACCCTAGTATTTATTGGAACCGTCTCTATTGTGTAGTGCCTTTTATTTGTAAAAACACAAGATAATATGATACCAACTCAGTTTGCTTTATGTCTAAAACAAATAAACAAACTCAGAATGTGTTTTCCTCCTGATGCTCCCACACTTAACTACCTGTTACTGTGAGAAATCCTGAAACTATGTTGTAAAATAATCTTTCTTGTTTCCAAACTGGTGTTTTTGATTTCCTCCAGTGTCGTTGGAAGCTGCCGCGCCCTGAGGACGACACAAAGTGCCGACTACTTGGAGGAAGTTGTCTATTTCCTCTTCAAAGTGTTACGTGGTAAGATTGTCTCATTCATATATTTGCAATCTCTCCTGCTAAGCACTTGCTGTGATGTTGTTTTGATTTTTGCTCTGAAACTCACAGAGACCATCTGTCAGTTGAACCGGGGGCCCTGCACTGTGCTGTCTTTATTCTTTGACTTTCCCTCCTGAGTTTCTCTTACTGGTGTTTTTCTTGATTTTTGTCACTGAAGCCCCGGTGGCTGTCGCTGCACACACTTAAACTGCCCACTCCTTCATTTTTTTACCCTCGAATGCTCCGTAAACTTTCTTCATGGCTGACATTCTGAGAGTCCTGCACCTAAAGAACAGCCCATCGCAGCATAGTATACATCACAGCCCTAAGGCCAGATGTATAAATTATTTTCCATGCACTACAAACATGCATACGCCATTACCCACACATAATATGCTATTTTTAAAGGCATACTCCATGAATACTTAGGACAGTACACAGCTTCGAGCTGCATGTGGTATGATGAGGAGGAGATTACAGTAAATATAAATATAAAGTGATTAGGGTCAAATAAGTTGGTGGATGTCAGGAGTAAATCAAAAGCGTGTTACTAAAATTACATTTTATTATGGTTATTGAGATGAGGCATCATTTTCCCAGGTTTCTATTTCATCCTGAGTTGATGAAGAAGAACTATGTTTGTGTTTCAATAAGAGCTTTAAATCAACCACTGACCATTTTTGCTGACTTTTAACGATGACGACTGAGACCCAGCATGTGATGATGGTTTGCAGGCTCACATGATAAATGACAGGTATGGGGGCTATAAATGTCAGAGTCTCCTGCGTAATGGTTGTGTGTATTGACAGCTGCTCTGGTGCTGCTGGGGAAGATGCAGCGGGAGAAGCTGCACTTCTTCTGACAGGTCTACAGAGTGTTGGGGCGGGCACGAGTTTTGGCATGAAAATTGCTTTTTTAAGGGCATTTCTATGTCCATTAATGGAAAACTGTGGGAGTTGAAATGGGCCTCATGTTCACCCACTTCCTCTGTGATTGAGATTTATAGGGCAAGGCAAGACAAATGTATTTGTGCAATGCATTTCATACCAGTGGCAACGCAAAGTGCTTTACAGAGTTCGAGCATAAGCAAGAAGCAGATTTAAGACACAGAATAAAACCAGTAAACAAACATATTTACATACTTAAATGGCTGAATGCAACTGTAGCACATGCATGTGCACTAAATCAATATTTCTGAGGTAGTTGAAGGCTGGTTTTTTAATTGACTTCATGTGATAACAACAAGGTTTCTGAAAGGAGAGCAGTGTCTTTGCATCTTTCAGCTATTTCACCAAATAACATCAATGACTTCAGAAACTGGGGAAGCATCCAGCTACTAATCTGTTTTATACGCTTTAGCAGAGAAACTAATGGGCTACAGTGGCTTGGCGAGACAGTTTTTTTTAACTGTGTCATCTGCATACACGTGATAAGTAAACCAGATGCTGATATTGGCAAATGGAAGCATGTACATTTTGAACAATAGAGGTCCGAGAATCGACCCCTGTGGGACTCCGCATGTTGTTGTGAAGCACTCTGATGAATAACTGCTGATACAAAGTGGTCTCTTCAGGATACTGTATGACGGACCACATGTCCACCGTAGTCAGCTTCAATCAAGCAGCAGTGAGGTATGATATCTAAAGATCGTGACTTTACCAGAGTCCCTGCTGAGATTAATGTGATCTGAAACCTTTTGAGTTGTCTCGTTATCATGTGGTGTCTGAATCCAGACTGACGAATGCAAAGAGAACTGTGAGTTCTCTAAAAATAGCTTTCCCAAAGATCTCACTAATTAATGACATGTTTCACAAGGGCCTGTGATTATTCAGCACTGAAGGATCCAGATTAGCCTTTAGTTTCATACAGTTTTCAGGGCTTTAGGGAAAACTCCGCAGAGTAATGAACTATTGACTACCTGCAACACATCTGTTGCCCGGCAACTAAAAACCTTCTTAAATAAATCTGAGGTCAGCGGATCCAGAGCGTTGATTTGAGATGAGGAACAATTTCATTGACAGTTGTCAGACTTATGGAGTCAAAATTAGGTATTTTTACTGCAACTCACTCCTTGGAACAGAATCATGTACAAATCTGACACGAAGAATATGAATGTGTATTTCTGACTTCCAGGATACAGATTTTTTCCTGCCTCAATATGCTGCCTCAGCTCCTAACATATATAATAATGTATACTAATGTCAAAGCAGGACAGGTTTAAAAGGCTTTGGTGTTATTATATATGTAAATTGGGTAAATAAGTATGTTAAAGCTTTCATTGCAAAGGGAGTTACTTAAAGCTCCTCTTGTAGTCAAACACTTAAACAAAGTGATTAGTGAGACAAATTATACCAATTTGAGAAGATAAATCACTGCAGCGTTTGCTTGTTTATTTGCTTCTGACTTTAACGCTTCAGAAGAAAAAACTGTGGAAGTAAAGCACATCTGTGCAGGCGTCAAATAGTTTGTATGATATCATAACTGATTTCAGAACAGTGGAAGAAGAGTCAAGTGAGAGCAGACACGTTAACTGTCGCCAGTCACCGAGCACAGATTCAGGATTCTTCACAACGCACATATGCACAAATGTCCAAGCCCAAGCCACTATCTCGCCTTTGTCATGACTGTATATAAAGATGGACGACATCTCTACACTTCCTACGAGCCAAAATATCCCGGGTTCAGGAACCACGGTCTGGAACTGTCGGAGCCAGATTCTGCACAGTGGTGATTGTGGTGTGGAGCCGTGAAGTCTCATCAATCGATCAAGACTTTTCATCCAGCTGTTATAGCATCAAATTTATAGCATCAGAAAAATGTAACACTACTTCATCAACCAAAAAAGTAAATTTAAACCATCTTTACCACAAATGTATTTGGCGTGTACTTCGACTTTTAGACACGGTACACGCTAAATACATTTTTGGTTAAAACTAAACTTATTAGTGGAGTCAAAGTTTCTATCCGTATATCTGTGTTGATTTTGCGACAGCTACCATCCCATACAATCTATTGTCTGCAGAATTAACATACGACAAATTTGAATGAATCGTGGAAGAAAATAGGATCCAGGGATGAGCCAGTCGACAAGTAGCAGTTCATTGCTGCTGTTGAATAGATGACATCATTGACGTGTGACGTTAACAGTCAGTTCCTGCCATGATTATTTTTAGGGACAAGCTTTATATTGGAACAGCTTCTTTGTTCTTACCTGGAGCATCATAACAGGATTGGCTTTTCAGGAGGAGAAGGCTATAGCTCGTCATGTTCAAGTGGTCATTATGAAGCCCCAGCGGCAACAACGCACACACAAACAGATACACAACACACACACACACAGAGATACACAACACACTAATAAAAAATGCTGTGACCTCTCTTTGACAGCAGTTAATAGCTGACAAGATGTGGAGGTGAAGAGGTCACTCATTCCTCAGGGGAGATTGCACCCTGGTAACTTGATTGCATTTCAGCATCATAGGAGAGATTCGACAAATTGGTGATCCCAGAAAGGTAAAGACTGACGCAGGCATCTCCTCAAAACTCTGTGACAACGTTGCAGTGGATTGCACAAAGGGAGTCTGTGGCACGAGATCCAGATCTTTAAACGTGAAGCACTGCCGGGGAGCATGACAGGCTTCACCGTGCAAATGAAAGCGATCTGTTGTGGGGGCTATCGGAGAGGGACTGACAGATACAGACACACACCGGAGATCTAACATCCCCGCGGCAAACAGATACCATCGGCCACATAGAGCAGATTGACAGCAGATGCCTTGATGGGCTGCGCAGCTCCGTTGTGTGATTAACTAGTGTGCACACAATGAAGGCTCTAAATATGCCAAAGCTTAACACAGCAAACAATGCTGTGTACACCCACACGCAGAGAACTGTATGGGGAACAGAGAAAGCTTGAATCACCCACACAGTGGGCTCTGTACACATGATCCACATGCATGATCTGTCTTCTCCTCACACCCCCCTCCTCCCTCCTCTCACATCACAACTTCCAGTGAACAAGATCAGAAAAATATGCATAACAGAGGAATGTAAAAGTCAAGAAAGCAAAACAAACCTCCCCCAAAAGTCACACATTCACATTCAGAGACAGAAAAAAAAATGTTTGATGAAGGACTCACCCAGAAAAGAAGATTGAAGAAGACCATCCCGTATCGCAGGGCCATCATGCAACCCTCGGCCATCCTGCAGCGCCGCAGTTCTAGGAGGAATATGAAGGAGAGGTCCAGGTAAAACACCACATACTTCTTCCCCTGGGCGTAGCGCCCCTTGGACGTTTGCGGCCCCTTTGTCGTGTGAAAGCCAAACGCAAACGGCGGCCGCTTGTACTCAAACTCTCCACTGAAGCGGTGAAAACCAGAAGTGAACGGTGGCGAGTCGGGTTTACTGTCCAAGGACGGACTCCGCCGGTACGGAGTCTCGTCTGTGCTCGAGCGTCTCATCGTAGAAGTGGAATGAGCTTTTAGAGTCTTTAACTGTCAACTCTGTTTGTTTCAGGTGCAATGTCCACAGTGAGGGACAAGAGTTATTCCACGGAGGGCTGAGAGAGGACCTCAGTTATCCTCAGAACAAGTCTGACCCCTGTCACAACCCCAGAACTGCTGATTCAATTACACCCCCGAGTGTGATCACACTTGATCTGAGTTAATCTGTTGAAGATAATGTGAATCCATTCCCTTGACTTGTGTTCCTCTCTTTAATCCTACAGTACCACTGTATTCAGCAGGAGACTTTGCATAATCCTGCTGCAACACCTGTGTAATTCTGTGTATTTAGGACATAATCCCAACACACACATACACATCTGCACATCTCTGTTTCCCTCCCTGTAATCCCTCAAACACAGGTGTCATGCTCTTTGGAGATAAACCGGTTTGCAGTTTCATCTCGTAACGCCTCAATCAGGTAAATGACCGGAGGGCTCCGGCTGCTTTGGGTTGACAAAATGATCCAGAAACCTCCTACCTGGTATCATGAGAAATTTCCCCAGCAGGTGCTGTCCGCAAGGAGGTCAACAGCACCCCTGCTTCAGCCAAAATCAAGTTCTACGCAACTCGGTAAGAGATCACACATCCACTGAGAATGAGTGAGGCTGTGCTTTTGCTGACATGCATTTAAAAAAAAAAAAAGAAATAAAGAGGTGAAAGGAAGGGATGCTGTTATGAATTAGGGAGGAAGATAGAAAAGAAGCATGAAAGGATGAACAACGCATGTGACCATTCTTTGGCTTCTCGAAATAGTATCCCTGTTGAATTCCAATTTCCTGTCTCTGCCCTAACTTGTCCTGTTGGTGTCTAATAAGTGTCGAGGGGTTTCTCTGCCTCTCTCTACAGTCTATTCTTCACACATCAAGCAAATCACCCTCTTCAACTCGCTCTAATTTCCCTGCTGCTGCACCTCCTCACACTTGGGTCCTTCTCTGCGCTCCGCACTCAGAGCTGACGCCGGTTAATACATTTCCGCTCTCATCAGTGAGGCAAAGTGTGCGGTGTCCCTTCTTCTCGTCTCCCCCCCCTCCTCCGCCACAAGGTTTCTCTTCTCTAGGTGGGCAAAGAGATCAGGGTGTCCACCGGGGTCATGGCCAAGCAGCGAGAAAGAGGAGGAAGGAGTGAGAGGAAGAGACGGACAGAGAGAAGAGAAGCTGGAGAGAGACACTGCAGTGTTTGAGCGCTGGTCCAGATTTGCTGCCTCAAGCCTTCCTTCCTCTCTCTCTCTCTCTCTCTCCACATGCACACTGTTCTCTTTCTCCCTCTCTCTCTTACCCCCTCCCCTTTTCTATCCTCTCTCCTCTCACAAGCTCCGACGCTCTCCCCTCCGCACACACAATCTCAAACACCCCATCCCTCCTCGGCAACTGTCCCCTAAACCTTTGGCAGCTCAAAGGGCTGGAGCAGTCATTCACATTCTGGCCACACCCTAGAAGGAAGCGCATCCAATCAGTATCTCACAGCCCCATCCTCCCTCGTGCACACGCCAACCATGCCCCACCATCTACCAGATAACACGCACGCACACAATGCACGGAGCTCGCACACAAAACCTGGTGTGTTGTTAACATAGGACTGCTGAGAAGCCTGCTGCACTTGCGCTAGTGCTTCCTCCTCCTCCTCCTCCTCCTCCTCCTCTCTGCCTCCTGCCTGGAACTCATTCTACATGCAGAGGTTGTTCTTGTGCAAAACCCAGACTGCTCTCTGCACGCTTGGCTTCAGCGATGTTTCTCTCTCCCTCTGAACTTGGGTCACACAGTAGCCATGTAGCCGCACTGGGCACAGATTTCCACGCTGCAAACTTCTCACCTGAAGTGTTTCTCCGTACAAACACACGGGGATGATGTGCAACGCTGCTCCTATTAACAAAGAATGACTGCACACCCTCCACAACCTGGCCGCCATCACGGGTCAGTGGATATATGAGTCAGGGATGTTTCAGAGCTACTGACTTGGCCACATCAAGTGTTGAATGGATTTCTGGATTGACTGCCTTGGAGAGAGAATGTGACTTAAAGGTTCAGTGTGTAGAATTAAGTGACATCTAGTGGTGAAATTTCATGTTGCAGCTGAATACTCCCATATCTCAGGATGAGTCTTGGAAAGACAACATGAGTTTAGAGCTTTTAGTAATAAAAGCCAATACCATCCTCAGTGTGCTGTAAATACAAAGACGTGAATTCTGCAGCGTAATTTATACATCACGTCCTTTTCTCTACGTGATCTGCAGACACCCCCTCACTTGAACACGGACATATCCAGACCCTGTTGTCCGAACAGCTGAAGTGAAGAAAGCCTGCAGGGGAACATCAGGTGAATAGTTTCCCCACAAAACATAACCTGGCACCAATGTTGTAACGATTTTGACTTTGTCCGTGCGAAGGTCTTTATCCAAATATGTTGAAATTAGTTGTAGCACTGATGCTGAGCTGCTGCTGAACTTGATCAATTAGAACTTTAAGCATTTGCCATTTGAATCTGAACCCTGCGATGTTATAAATGATAAGCAACAGGCAACGTTGGAACGTGGGACTTTGCATTGACTTCCATTCATTGTGGACGACCTCACCAAAGGTCCTGAAGAAGCAATTAAAACGAGTATGTACCCACACAGCAGCACACACACACAAAGTAAATGTGCAGCGGCACCCCGGGGTCGGCTGCAGCTTTGATGTCCTCAGCATGTACAAATAATGTGCATGGGAAAAAAAAAAAAAGGTTTTGGCTGCAGCAGAAAAACATGATACGCACCACGATGAAATGAATTATAAGACTGAAGCTTTACAGATGGGGGGGGGCACATTATGGATCACTGTGTGGTGGAATAAGGATGTAAATGGAGGAATGTGCACAGTGAGACACACAAAGCGTGCTGAGCTGCGCTCCGTTCTCCTTGCAGCCTTAAAGAGGAAGGAGGCCGGGTTTGGTTTCCCTTGTTTAAAGCTGGAATAAGAGTCTCCTGTGAATTTCTCCACTAAATGACAAAACATACTTCGAGGATAACTGCAGTGCCCACAGAGCAGTAATGTGAGCATATGAAATGAAAATGGCAAGACTGGAAAATTATTTAGAGCTGTTCGTCTGGTACAATTTCAGCTTATGCAACCCCCCCCACCCCCGAAAAAAAAAATTGCATTTCCAACTTTTAATTTGATGCTATTTTCGGAAAGTTAAAGACATCACAAGCTTCTTTTAATGCAACTTGTTTTCTCCACAGATTTGGAGGCTGTGAACCGAGAGCGCAGCACCGTGGTTCAACGCAGCGTCCGTAATGTGAGTTCAGAATCACAACCCTAACATTGACACAGTGGGCAAGAGCAGTTTTTTTTTTGTGTTGCTTTTGATGTTTTTAAATGTGTTATCTTCTTTCTGCATCTTAATTATGGTGTAATCTGGAGATAAACAGTTTTCGTTTGATCACGACTCAGTGATTTTTGTACAAAGGATCTGATGAAGCTTTTCAGATGAGACGTGTTCAAGAAGCTCGAGCAGAAAGAAATATCATGACCTGCATATATGAGTCTTCACAGACTAACACTGACCCAGTTATCTCATTTGTCCAAGGTCACAAATTGTGTTATTAATGGTGATTACATTCATTTTTAAGAAATGCCTTTTATATCTTTAGACACAAGATCATTTGATTAACTGAAATAACAAGATTGCGTTTTTTTGCATTCAGCCTCAAAAATCCAACGAAAGCCTTTTTCTAATAGAGCTGACTAAAAATATAGTTCATGGTGTCTTCGTGTTGCAATACTGACAATTTAGTGGTAAAATATAAATCTCAATTGTTCCAGTTTAACTTTGAAAGCACTTAGAATGGCACATATTAGAGTGAGTGCCTCTTCCTGCTGCAGCAAATGGCACACGCTTCCAGACATCACTTCCCTACATTTTTTTCATCAAGAACCATAAAATTAGTCCCTGTAAAATCAGAGGAAATGTCAAAAAACATTCCATTGCTTGCTCTGGTAGAGAAAGTGAAAATAAATTCCTGTATCCACCCTGTGCTCAGGAGCCTTAATGGGTTCTTTCCTTATCCATAGCCCATCGTTCCATTAGGTTTTCTAGGTTTTTGCTTAATCTTGCTTACAAGCCAACCAGCAAACAGATGGACAGAGCAGATGATAAAGAACCTTAACACTCCTCACAGAACCTTAACACTCCTTTCTGAAACACTTTAAGATTTGCTTTACTGCAGCTTTACACAACCGTTACTGATCAAGGATTTCGTGCAGACTGTAAAGTCACATTGTGGCTCAGGTGCTGCGGTGCTGTCAGTGCAGGAGGCAGATGAGATGACTGAAACCACATTTTCACACCAGCGTGACACCAACGATCACTGAGGAATCAAAGCCACGAAGATAAAGAACAACTGCTCCGGTGGGAAATGAACACGTTACATCCAACTGAGCCGTCTCACGGGGGGACTTAAGATTTATGCTCAATGAAACAAAATAAGATGCAAACTGAAAACTGAAAGATGGAGTGAATACTAGATTGTATAAAGAATAAATTATGTGAAACAAAATAATCAAAGATATTGTAACAGAACATCCTCTGTTTGCTGCTTTCCTTTAAAAGTTAAAGGGGATATTTAACAGAGGGTTTGAGTGACAATTTATTATTACTAATATTTCAACATTAAATAACTTTCAGCACAGAACAGAACAGAAAACTGAATTTGCTGATGGTTGCTCTGCACTCAGAACTGAAATTTATGACCTCAGCCGTGTCTAAATTTACCAAAGTGAAAATGTGGTATAATGACAGTCAGGCTGAAATCTATTTGGTTTCTCAGAGCGAGCAGTGCTGTTGGCATGGTAATAGAAGCATGAGGAACACATGCATTTAGACTATTTGTGTAACATATTTATACATTGAACATTATTTGATCAGATTTGTTTGAACGGAGCTCTACAGATATTGATTGATTGATTGATTGATTGCCATTAAGTGTATTTAACTTGATGAATGAAGATTAACAAATTAAGAATCATCCCCGGCATTCCAGATAATACATGAGTGTATTAACAGAAAACAAGAATACAAAAGCCACAACGTGAATGTAAAATAGGAAATAAAATCGTATCATAAACCTGAATACCACATTTCAGGTTGATATGTGAAAGTACTACAGATTTACGGGGCACGACTGTACCTACCTGTCATTTTGTTTTCTCAACTGATCCAAAAGGATCTGGATAATCTTCAGATGAAGTTTCCTCCCCTGTCAATTATAAATGTCTGCACCAGATTTCTTGACAGTTCATCCAGCATTTGTCAGACTTTTTCGTTTTGGACCAGACAGGCTGACGCTTCTGTCCCGAGAGTCCCACACTGGGTCAGATTGCACTAATCAGAGGGTGAAACTGAAGGTATAGAGCCACGATGCCTCCAAAACAAACCTGACACTGTTCCAGATAAAAAATATTAAACATTGTGAATCAAACGTGAATTAAAAAGAAAAATGAATCCAATGACTAATCCCCAACATGAGCGAGTCACACCTCGCTCACCAGTATAGTGTCTTAATACCGCCACATATTGTGATTCAGAATTAATTACTGCTGTTGACTGAGAGATTTGATTCATGTATTAATACAAGAGGATTTTACATTAAGGGAAACAAAGCAGTTAAGTAACCGTGAAAAGCCTGTGTTGTTTGTAGGCATGTGTTTAAAATGTAATTGCGCAGCTGAGAGCCGAGCAGAAATGTTGCACATGCAAAGAGTTTGGATGTGGGTGGCAGAAGAAACGTCTGTACGCCCACCTGCATTCATCGTGGAATGAATAATGAACGTTCTGAACATCAAGACGAATAGATATCAAGCCACTGTTGAATGTTTGCTGACTTGAATCTGATTAGTGTCACCACCTAAAGTAAAGTTACACTGCGACATGCACTGAAGAATAAACCTGAGGATATGCTTTAACTTTCTTAAACTGAAATATTTCCTGGTGAAAGTGGATACAATAGTTGGACAGAAGAATTCTGAATTCAGGATTCACTTTTATTGAGCTTTACATAAATAAAGCCACACGTAGTGACTTCCTGTGCCTTGACGTGCTTTCAGAAATGTGTTAAGAAACATGGACGCTGTGAACAAAACAGCTTGTATTTGTGTATTTAGAGCGTTTAAACAACACTGCGACACCTCCTTCCAATATCAATATGTAAAATGTCTGTTAGGCTTTGGTGATAGGTGAAAACTATTGGTTCACAAGTGATGGCGTATTTGTGTGTTTCACCCACTTTCTGAGTCGTTCTTGTGAACTGTGATGCCGGGAACTAGTTTTTTCCAATTATACCGACACTGTGTGAACTGACACAAACCGACTCTTAGCATCTTTCAGCTTGTTATTTGTAATTAAAATATTCTATAAACAATGAAATATTTAAAAAACTTGAAACTCTATATACAATGTCAAGAGATTGTGATCAGGATTGCACATAGAAATTTGACAGTGCATGAATTACCGATCAGTTTAAAATGTGTTTGTATATTTCATGGAGGCGGTTGTTGCTTGTGGTGTTTCCTTGGAAGTTACTTCCAGAGGGTAATGAAAACATGTCGTTGAGCGCTCAGTGGGTGGTGGGATCAGCCAATCACGCAGCCTGGATGCATCTTTTCCCGTTTGTTTCTGTGCTGATATACTCAGCCTAAAGGTAAATCACCTATCATCAGGGAAGGTGAACCAAGGAAATTGAACTTTAATTATTTATCCAATTTTTATAGCACAGGCTGCCTCCTCAGACAAAATAAAACTAATTAGGTTTAGCTGTTATCAGCGAGTTTGTGTCTCCTCAAGTTCACCAATGAGACAACACGAGAAATAATTCATAGGTATTTAATAAAGTATCTAATAATAATACACGAGTAGAACAGTTGTGTCTATTTACAGGCCTGTCAACGTGTGATTTCTGTACAAACACTAACCGCAACATAGTTTGTGTTGAAATATTTAGACCAGAGAGTCTTGAAATATTTACACTATGTTGTTGCTACATGCAGAGCTGTCGTGAGTTGACTGAAGCATTGTGAGATATTACAGAAGTTCAGGAGGCAGAGAAATAATACACACACGACTTTGCTTTCAAAATGAATTTGACTCCAAAGATAAGTCGAGATTTGTGCTAGTTAGCGGCAACTCTTATTTAAGCGAGGTCTGGTGATCTGTTGAGGCTTTTTCCTCCCGAGATATTTGTGTTGTTTTTGTTACTGGCGGTGGATCCCTCAGAGGTTCTCCTGCTGTGTTCTCACATCGGCTCCTTCGGACATTCTGCAAAGAATTCACAAGGGGGCCAGGCGGAGAAAGTCCAGAGGCTCTCACTCGGACGTTTTTGCGTTCTCACGTCCAGCCCCTCCCGAGAATGTTCTCCAGAGCTCAGTGCACGTCTGAAAGCAGCTCCAGTTAGTTATGTTGCTCGGTTAGATGCAGTGATTCGACCGACAATATGCGAGTCTGCTCAGGGTCGACTTTGACTTCTAGAGTGCGGTGCCTGTTTCAGTCATTCTGTGGATGAAAACATCACCTGACAAGTTGAGAAATGTTGCACGTGCTCTAGCAAACAACATGCAGGTTAATGTTCGCCTGTGTCTCTGTGTCTGTTTAAATAACACTGGCAGGCTGGTGATTCAACATTCAAGCCGTTAACAAGATAAAATTGTGGATGACTGGCTTCCATTATTTACACCTTGTGGCTTTCTCATTAGTCCAGTTCATGGGACACAATTACAGCCCATGATCACTCCGAAGCAAACAACCAGTGTCTCTGACTTAATGATGTTATAATTTTTTGAGGAAATTGCATCCAGATGTGGCAGCTGGTGAAAAACATGGCCACGTCGCAGGGAATCTTTCAAACCATCCATTCATCTTCATCAATATCTCCATAAATTCAGCAAATCTTTCTGCCATATGGGGGCGTCAACAGCTTCATGACCAATTCTGATCTCCGTCCCACACCTCTGAACAGCCAGCGCTAAAAAACCACCTGCAAACATGATGTATGCATATGTGTCATATCTGTGATTTGGATTGTGCTGTTAATCTGTCCCAGCGAGAAGGTTATTACCCTGCTTGCCAGTCAAACGCTGCCCCAGAACAGACAAATAGGCTGTCTGTGTGGACATGTATTTATGGACTTGAAGGGAGGAAAAAATCCCCCCCGGTAGGAGAGAAGCAGTGGGGGGTGGCAGTAAATTCATCCAGCCATTTTACAGACACAAGCTCACATCTCATGCATGCAGAAGCTCACTGTGCTTAATGTGCAAGCCACCCCCACTGTGATAACATTCAGACAGGTACTTGACATGCTCATACATATGGTGCACGACTCCCACTCCCTGATTACAGTGTACTGCTCCAAAAGATCTGGTCACGTCAGTCTGGTTTTAAAATCTTCTTCCCATGAAATGATCCGAGCACTTATGCACAGCTGGTGTTGTTTTGGAGGGGTTCTGCACGAGACATAAAAGTACAAGTACACACACGTGCAGATTTGCCAGCTGTCCTTATTACGACTTTACATTGACTTTCATATATTGCGCATAGCCCAAATAAAACCTTTATCTCTGAGTCGTGCCGCAATTACACCACTGAAACACTAGTGGTGATAGAGTTTCTATGCTGGTGTTGAGTGTCTTCCAGTTGTGGTTCACTTATTTACAAATTCTCTGGTGTCTCTGTTCACTTCAGAACAATGGCGAGTGTTACTAAGCAACTACATCTTTCCGACTGAGCCTTGGCTGAGAAGATGGTCTAAGTCAAGTTCACTTGCATGTAGAACGTTGTAGTTTGGCTTTTTTCTTTTAATCTAATATACTCACATGATATTGATGTTTTCAGTTTGTACCCTCACGGTTGAATGCACTTATTGGAAGTGGATGAGTAATGTAACTAAGTGGATTGTGACGTAAGGATAAAGATTACACACATAATTTATGTAATCATCTAACTGTACTCTCTAACAAACGGAGAGTAATGCACACCTATAAAGCACTGAATCTAATAGTTTTTATTAATCCACTCACTGCTGTTTTATAGTCCTTGAATTCACTGAGAAATAAGCAAGCAAACAAATCCACCTCCACGATGAGACATCTGCCCTCCCTCAGTCACATCAAAACACTCACACACACGCACACACACACACACACACACACACTCACACACACACACACACACACACACACACACAGAAACCCAGTGCTGAAGTCCCAGTGTGTGTAATCTAATCAGAGGAGTGTTCAGACAGGTGGCCATGTGTAAGCAGACCTGCTTGATCCAGAAGGCAGAGTGATAACCAGAGATAAAGTCCCTGGAGCAGACATGAAACAGGGCAGGTCGAGCCCCATCAGCTGCTGCACAAGTGCGTCTGTGTGTAAGTGGGTATTTGCGTTGGCATCAGTGTGAACTCCATCTTTCCTCAAGGACCTTGGTCTATTGTTTTCTCCTGAGGCTGCCAATAGCGTTTAACAATAGAACAATACAAAGTACCACAGTCCCAAGGCCATACAGACATGGACTTTATTAATTAACTGTCTGTCAACGTTAATATCACATCCTGTACCGGTGTGTGTTTCTTCGGACCATGGTTACCTTGTGCACATAAAACTGAGGCTCAAGTGGCTTCGTCACGACCAGAAAAACTGCAATTCAGCGCTTGAAAATACGAAGCGAAGCATTTTTTATATAAATTCCTTTGTGGTGATGTTTTGTAGCAGAGCTGAAATAAACGTCCAAGCTAAAAAAAAACCTGTCGGGTAAACAATACCTGCGCTCACAGAAACTGTAATCTTTTCAAGGCTATCCGTAAATTGGTAATCCGTTGATGCTCCTGTCATTGTGTTTCTATGGTGACGTTACACAACTGGCCTTGCTGACGTAGAATATTCATAGAGGAGTGAAAAGAAGACACAGAATCATAAACCAGCAGTTTAGAAGGTAAGATAGGATCCAAACCTCAGTGCAGGTTGACACTGAAAATCATCTTAACTCAAATTAAAAAAGAAACTCGATCAGACTTTTTTGGGACACGGTGTGAGAAACAAATGTTATTGGACATTAAGCCAAATACTGTATGAACACATCAGAACCTCAGTAAGCTCCTGGATGAAGATGCCGCCATCTTTCGTATCATCATTAGAAACACTTGAACATACATCAGTGTGATAAACACTACCACAAAGGACAGAGACCATTTTTGAGAACATTGTATTTAATGTCTATTGTCAGCCACCAGGGGGCACATTTATAATAAAATGTATATTTTGTGTTCATCCTACTTGGTTTATCTGCAGAGAAGAGTTTATAGTCAAATGTTTTTTCATGAAATCAAACCGAGTTGCTTTATTACTGTGTTTCAAATAAATCTTTGACTGATTTAGGGAACTGCTGGACTTAAGTCTGTTTAGCAACCAACACAGTCTTCAGACACAAGTTTATAATGAATTCAGCTCGATACAAAACATTGCAGCAACAAAACGAACACTGTGATTTTAGTTTGGTTTAATTTTTACTCCTGTGAATGTCTGATATGGTGAACTAGAAATAAGGAGATTATCAACATGGTCTGGAGGGTCAGATACTATTGCCATTATCACCAGCTGCTGACCTCTGCTGTAATTTGTCTCAGGATGTAGAAGAAGAACTCATTCCACAGACTGAAGGCAAACTGCTCCGCACCCAACTGACTGCTACAGAATGCTGACCGCCTGTTTATTCAAGTCACTCATTCTTAATTGCCTGAAAACATTTAACTCTGAAATGCAAAGTGTAAAATATCGCTCGGTCGTGTAAATAGGATCATTTTACAACTCGTCATACTACAGTGACTTTCTGTGACTTAGATCATTAATGACTCAAGGTCAATAGTTCCCATTATCAAATATTATCTATTATAGGGATATTCTGGGTTTCTATTAAATATATTTCTTTCCTTTTCTTACTATAAAACTCTTATCCACATAAAAATCAATCAAACTCTAAGCTCTCAGGAACAAAGTGGATTCAGGGCCTTGAAGTGTCCTGATCCAGCAGCAGGGGTCCACTGGTTAACAGACCTCAATGATTTGTAGTAAACAATTTGCTCACAGAGAGAAAAGGTATTTATCAAAAAACAAGATAAATTTCTTGGTGTTAGTACCAAGTGGGTCGGATTTCCTGTGTCAGTGCTTCAACTACAAAACACGATGATGGAAAAGAAAACATCAAACCGGGTTTCACATCTACCTCCTTTTGTTTAAACAACCACACTTGCTGTTTTTGCTTTGATAGTAATTAGGAGCTCCTGTAATTGCTGCTGTTATCTCGCACACTGTGGAGAAGTGGACGTAGTGAGGTTTTTTCTGTCTTTCTTTCAAGTGCACAGAACGCCCCCGTAGCGAATCATCAACGCGGCTGTCAGCTGAGCACTTGTTAGGTGCTGAGACAGGAAGGTTTCCTTAAGAACGCGTGCGCTCCGGGAACGTGGGTGGCTGGCTTTGAATAAAATGAAACCATCCATCCAACAGATTCTTAGCTGTCAGTGTTATTGCCCCATGGTGAGCACTGATTTATGTCAATATGTCAGGAGGAGAAATTAAATAAAAACTGCAGAGAGACGGCACCTGGTTTGTAAAAGTTTTGATTAGAGTGTCAGAGGTTTGAAAGCAGTGATGAAAAGTGAGGCTTTGTTATGTAATGAACGCAGGCAAAACACTGCAGGTGAATAATTAGACAAACATAATCATGAAACTTCCTCAAGTGACTACTTACAATTGAACAGGTTAGTTGTTGTTGTTGTTGTTAATTTATGTGTTAATGTGATTATCATGCTACAGACGCTGCTCTTTCCTTGAAACAAGCGTATTTACAGGTTAAACAAAAACCCTAAACCAGACCGGTGACATAACAGTGAACAGCTTTAATTTCTCCACTCGGATCCTTTTTGTCACGTGAGACGTCAGTCAGCTCCATCCCTCCTCGTTAGTATAGTGGACAGTATCTCCGCCTGTCACGCGGAAGACCGGGGTTCGATTCCCCGACGGGGAGAAAATCCTTTTGTATTTATTTTCTCTGACATCCACAGACATCGCAGCGAGGAACAGTGACTCATTTCTGAAAATAACCAGCTTCCTTTGAAAAGTGGCTTTAATGTTTGCCTAACATACGAAACGTCTCGAACCTGAAACAGTTCTCCTCTGTTTGGCTATAATAGAAAACATGTACAGACGCTATGATAAAAACCAAACATACAGTAGCTGCTCTTAGTGAATAACACGTGAAGGATTTCATGATTTTAAAAACAAGTTAGCTACATCATGCTCAGCAGTTTATTGTTGCAACCGACTGTGCTTGAACGTGTGTGTGAGACATTTTAAGACTACTTTCTCATGTACAAGTGAAGTACAAATACCTGACACATTTCTCCATTATGTTACAAACTGTTTCTTCTAATCGAAAGCTGTTATTTCGTTGATGTTCTCAGTCACATGCAGCATCTATTGCACTTCTGAATTGAATTGAATTAGTGCAGACCGTAGCATAGGGCTCCCTAGAAAACCAGCGTGTAATTCAAACTCTGGGTAAAACCATCAGGGAATTGAGACGATTGTAGAAAATATCGAAATTGCTGTTACGACAACATATTTCTTTCTTCTTTCCTTTCCCTTTTGGTCATTTAAAGACCCAGAGGAATAAACTCTCTCCTTATCTAAAATCTGTCTCCTTCCTCCCACACAAACTGCATGTGCCCAGAAACCACATCTAAATATTTCATAGACATCTTTAAGACTTTGGAATTTCTGTCCTTTCTGAGCTTGTGCACAGGGACGTCATGCAGCTCTGCTCTTTAACCACAGACTGGCTGGATGGCTCTGTTAGCCCCCTGTGGCCGACTTCAAAACTGCCAGTTTGCACTCCAGTGACTCCAGTATCACCATTATCAACGGGGAGCGAAGAGCCTCTGCTGTGTTAACTCTAACCACAGGAATCAAAACAACTGTCAGGGCACTGCAGAAAAACCAGCTGCCCTCTGTTAATAGCACTCCCTGCTATGACAAAGGCTCCGAGAGAAGGTGCCATAAACACATGGAGCGCATTTTCATTTACAGCACACAACAAGACGTGCTGTATTATCCTTTGTTTCAAGTATCAGACATCAAGTGTTAGATGGAAGGGCTAATGACTAAAAGCTTCAGAACACAATGTGGTGAGACAATAATATGCAAACAATTCAAGGTTAAGACAGAAATAAAGCAGCTCATAAACTCAACTTAGAGTAGCTACTCTCAGTGAAATATTCATAAAGCTATTATCAGGTGATTAATTCTAGGCCTATGATTTTTTAGCTCCACGTTTGATAATGAAAACACAAGAAAATAGCTTTAAAAAGTAATCTATACCAAAACATAAAGAGAAAAGAAGAGGGAGAGAAATACAACACATCATGTTTTTCCCAACACGCTTCTGTGAGAAATCCTAGGAGTCCTAGAGAATGACCGAGCCCTCTGTCAACAACGCTCCTCAAACTTTCCGATTACGTATTTTCCTTCACCGAAAGGAAGCAAACACAAGTATCAGGCAACGTATTCCTCCCGACTTCCGACAGCTTTGTCTCCATGGCAACTAATCTGCAGGCTGTGTCGGTGAAGAAGAACCTTGTGAACTTCTCAATGAGAACAAGTCACTGTGGACTAAAGTGTGACAGACTGTGAATGTTAATTTTATCACAGAACTACATAGGGACAAAACATACGGGAGCGAAATGAGTCTTTTACTACTTTACATCTCTGTGTGTAAATGTGTCCTGAAATATTCTTTAAAAGACAACAACGTCTGACTTCCTCCGTCTCACAATGGCACCACACATCTATGAGCACTGACATATTAGTCGAGGGGCCTCTGGGCACAGGGATATTAAAGCCCCCTGTATCTCTGAGGGGTCATTGTGAATCTCTCTGTTTTTGTTCTGCCTCTCTTTGCCGGTCATTGTGCACCTCTTTGTAGTCGTCTTTGTGTCTCTTTGTGGTGACTGCTCACCTTTTTTGTGGTGGTTAGAGTCTCTTTATGTCCATTTAGTGAGTTCTTAGTGGTTATTTTGCGTCTCTTTGTGGTTATTTTGCACACGTCGGCGGCCACTTTACACCTCTTTTGTGTCCGTCATCTCTCAGCAGTAATAGCCAACAGTCACTTCAAACAGATGCTCTGGCCCAGAGGCCTGCTCAATGTTCGAGTCCCCGGGCAACGGCGGCCCGCTCAGCAACCCATCCATGTCTATACGATGATAAACGGAGTGTGTGTGTGTGAGAGAGAGAATCTGACAAAGGGCACAGTAATCGAGACGAACAAAAGCCTTTACACGAGGGTTAGTTACTGTGCTGGGGTAATGATTGTTAACTGGGGCTAATGACGTGTGACATTAGCCACTGTGAGCTGTTAGGGGATTTAATTAGATGAATCATCCCAAAATGGCACGAACACAAGATATCCTATTAGTCAGTGTTCTCGACGTGACACCGCTTTTTTAAAAAATATGGCAAATCAAGAAAATCCATTAGTGAGTAAGAGGCAGAAAAGGGGCAGCATCGCTCCCAGCAGCTGTGATAAAAATAAAAGGCTAAAAAGATTGTAGATTTTCACATTCAGTTTTTTCCTACTGATACAGGGAGGCTAAACCTCTTAGATAATAATATAAGAGGGTCAGCATCAGCGACAACTTTAGAAACATTTTATCTGCTTCAAAAGTGTATGTAACTCCAGATGTGAAGACTCCATTTGCAAACACTCCAGATGTGAAGACTGCACCAGTCTTCTTCAGTTTGTCCGCATGACATCACACAACACACACGATGAAAAGTTTCTGTAGTGTAGTGGTTATCACGTTCGCCTAACACGCGAAAGGTCCCCGGTTCGAGACCGGGCAGAAACACACTTTTCCCCTGGTGCCATAGAGAGTAAAGCCTAGTTTATGCTTCTGCGTCTCGTCGACGCGGACCCCTACGCCGTAGCCTGACGCGCGCCTCCCAAAAAATCCTAACTACGCGTCGCAGGTGTGAAAACTCCAGACGTGAAGAATCCAGGTGTGAAGATTCCAGACGTGAAGAATCCAGGCGTGAAGAATCCAGGTGTGAAGACTCCTGACGTGAAAACTCCAGACGTGAAGAATCCAGGTGTGAAAACTCCAGACGTGAAAACTCCAGACGTGAAGAATCCAGGTGTGAAAACTCCAGACGTGAAAACTCCAGACGTGAAGAATCCAGGTGTAAGAACTCCAGACGTGAAGAATCCAGGTGTGAAAACTCCAGACGTGAAGACTCCTGACGTGAAAACTCCAGACGTGAAGAATCCAGGTGTGAAGACTCCTGACGTGAAGACTCCAGATGTGAAGACTGCACCAGTCTTCTTCAGTTTGACCACGTGACATCACACAACAGCCAGAATTAACAGTTTCTGTAGTGTAGTGGTTATCACGTTCGCCTCACACGCGAAAGGTCCCCGGTTCGAGACCGGGCAGAAACACACTTTTCCCCTGGCGCCATAGAGAGTAAAGCCTAGTTTATGCTTCTGCGTCGCGTCGACGCGACCCCTACGCCGTAGCCTGACACGCGCCTCCCAAAAAATCCTAACTACGCGTCGCAGGTGTGAAAACTCCAGACGTGAAAACTCCAGACGTGAAGAATCCAGGTGTGAAAACTCCAGACGTGAAGAATCCAGACGTGAAAACTCCAGACGTGAAGAATCCAGGTGTAAGAACTCCAGACGTGAAGAATCCAGGTGTGAAAACTCCAGACGTGAAGACTCCTGACGTGAAAACTCCAGACGTGAAGAATCCAGGTGTAAGAACTCCAGACGTGAAGAATCCAGGTGTGAAAACTCCAGACGTGAAAACTCCAGACGTGAAGAATCCAGACGTGAAAACTCCAGACGTGAAGAATCCAGGTGTAAGAACTCCTGACGTGAAGAATCCAGGTGTGAAAACTCCAGACGTGAAGACTCCTGACGTGAAAACTCCAGACGTGAAGAATCCAGGTGTGTAAACTCCAGACGTGAAAACTCCAGACGTGAAGAATCCAGGTGTGAAGACTCCTGACGTGAAAACTCCAGACGCGAAGAATCCAGGTGTGAAAACTCCAGACGTGAAAACTCCAGACGTGAAGAATCCAGGTGTGAAAACTGCACCAGTCTTCTTCAGTTTGACCACATGACATCACACAACAGCCAGAATTAACAGTTTCTGTAGTGTAGTGGTTATCACGTTCGCCTAACACGCGAAAGGTCCCCGGTTCGAGACCGGGCAGAAACACACTTTTCCCCTGGTGCCATAGAGAGTAAAGCCTAGTTTATGCTTCTGCGTCTCGTCGACGCGGACCCCTACGCCGTAGCCTGACGCGCGCCTCCCAAAAAATCCTAACTACGCGTCGCAGGTGTGAAAACTCCAGACGTGAAGAATCCAGGTGTGAAGATTCCAGACGTGAAGAATCCAGGCGTGAAGAATCCAGGTGTGAAGACTCCTGACGTGAAAACTCCAGACGTGAAGAATCCAGGTGTGAAAACTCCAGACGTGAAAACTCCAGACGTGAAGAATCCAGGTGTGAAAACTCCAGACGTGAAAACTCCAGACGTGAAGAATCCAGGTGTAAGAACTCCAGACGTGAAGAATCCAGGTGTGAAAACTCCAGACGTGAAGACTCCTGACGTGAAAACTCCAGACGTGAAGAATCCAGGTGTGAAGACTCCTGACGTGAAGACTCCAGATGTGAAGACTGCACCAGTCTTCTTCAGTTTGACCACGTGACATCACACAACAGCCAGAATTAACAGTTTCTGTAGTGTAGTGGTTATCACGTTCGCCTCACACGCGAAAGGTCCCCGGTTCGAGACCGGGCAGAAACACACTTTTCCCCTGGCGCCATAGAGAGTAAAGCCTAGTTTATGCTTCTGCGTCGCGTCGACGCGACCCCTACGCCGTAGCCTGACACGCGCCTCCCAAAAAATCCTAACTACGCGTCGCAGGTGTGAAAACTCCAGACGTGAAGAATCCAGGTGTGAAGATTCCAGACGTGAAGAATCCAGGCGTGAAGAATCCAGGTGTGAAGACTCCAGACGTGAAAACTCCAGACGTGAAGAATCCAGGTGTGAAGACTCCTGACGTGAAAACTCCAGACGTGAAGAATCCAGGTGTGAAAACTCCAGACGTGAAAACTCCAGACGTGAAGAATCCAGGTGTGAAAACTCCAGACGTGAAAACTCCAGACGTGAAGAATCCAGGTGTGAAAACTCCAGACGTGAAGAATCCAGACGTGAAAACTCCAGACGTGAAGAATCCAGGTGTAAGAACTCCAGACGTGAAGAATCCAGGTGTGAAAACTCCAGACGTGAAGACTCCTGACGTGAAAACTCCAGACGTGAAGAATCCAGGTGTAAGAACTCCAGACGTGAAGAATCCAGGTGTGAAAACTCCAGACGTGAAAACTCCAGACGTGAAGAATCCAGACGTGAAAACTCCAGACGTGAAGAATCCAGGTGTAAGAACTCCAGACGTGAAGACTCCTGACGTGAAAACTCCAGGTGTGAAAACTCCAGACGTGAAAACTCTAGACGTGAAAACTCCAGACGTGAAGAATCCAGGTGTGAAAACTCCAGACGTGAAGACTCCTGACGTGAAGACTCCTGACGTGAAGACTCCAGATGTGAAGACTGCACCAGTCTTCTTCAGTTTGACCACGTGACATCACAAAACAGCCAGCATCAACAGTTTCTGTAGTGTAGTGGTTATCACGTTCGCCTAACACGCGAAAGGTCCCCGGTTCGAGACCGGGCAGAAACACACTTTTCCCCTGGCGCCATAGAGAGTAAGGCCTAGTTTATGCTTCTGCGTCATGTCGACGCCGTAGGTACGCCGTCAACGTGACGCATTCGAAGTTCTACGTCGAGGGAACGCGTTGCTCTGCAATTCACCGCCATGCCGCTAGGGGGTGTAGCTGTGTGTTTGTCTGGTTATAGCCGAATCCTCGCTTTTTCTTCCGTAAAGTAAACAACAGTAAACAATGGCGACCGAGGTGCAGCAGCTGTATTTGGAGTTGGAGCTCATCAACATTGAAGAACAAATGCTTATATTGCAAATGTTGAAGCGCAGGCGACAGAGAAGACGTTTGCGGAGGTGATTTTTACGACGAGGAAGAAAGACCGGAAAAGCAACTGCCGGAACTTACGTTCTGAGCGGACCAATCACAGCGCTTGCGGTCCGCGTCGACGCGACGCGTAGTTAGGATTTTTTGGAGGCGCGCGTCAGGCTACGGCGTAGGGGTCCGCGTCGGCGGCGCAGAAGCATAAACTAGGCTTGACAGATTGACTGTACCCAGATCGACAGCGTCCGGGGCGTTTTACTGCTGCAAGTCAAACCGGATGATGTGGTTCATGTCCTTAGAGTTTCCTCCTGATAATGTGAAGACTCCAGATGTGACGACTCCAGACGTGAAGAATCCAGGTGTGAAGACTCCAGACGTGAAGAATCCAGGTGTAAGAACTCCAGACGTGAAGAATCCAGGTGTGAAAACTCCAGACGTGAAGACTCCAGACGTGAAGACTCCTGACGTGAAGACTCCAGACGTGAAGAATCCAGACGTGAAGACTCCAGACGTGAAGAATCCAGGTGTGAAGACTGCACCAGTCTTCTTCAGTTTGACCACGTGACATCACACAATCAACAGTTTCTGTAGTGTAGTGGTTATCACGTTCGCCTAACACGCGAAAGGTCCCCGGTTCGAGACCGGGCAGAAACAGACACTTTTCCCCTGGCGCCATAGAGAGTAACAGAGTGAATGTACCCAGGGGGATGTTTTACTGCTGCGTGTTGCAGATGGGAAAGAGTCAAACCGGAAGACATGGTTCATATCCTCAGAGTTTCCTCCTGATAATGTCCATAAATAACAGGATTGTTAACATGATGTTACTGCATCAACATTTTGTTTGGATCCTCAGCGCGCACGCTTGTGTGTGTGTGTGTGTGAGCAGGGGCACCGCCAGGAATTTCGGGCCCCATGACAAAAAAATCTAATTGGGCCCCCCCCCCCCCGCGCAGCTGTTGTCACCACATCTCTAGGACCTGTCTTGCTTCTTGTAGTTCAATACTAGTACTAGCACAATATTTACTGCTAATGACTTGTACATGCAACAGTCTGCATACAGTATGCAATTGACTATTTGATGCAAGATTAAAAGCCGCTATAAAAAATGTGCTAAAGGCCATCTTTGACAGTCTCAATGTATTTAAATTTCAAAATGGAAAATTCTCTTATCATAAGGAACTTACTTGAATATATATACAGCATTAACTTTTCAATCAAAATAAATTGACATCATCAGCTCAAAACAATTAAAACAGCAGATTTTTGAACTTAGCTGCACATTTATGCCAATAAGAAAGTAAAGCTGACATGTAAACTGGAATTTCCACACCAGGGTAGGAAGGCTACTCACTGTTTCCAAGTGTCCAGCATCCAGTACAGACAATAGGCTGCTTTTTATATATGTCATAATGATCATTATGTGAGAAAATAATGTGTGTTTGAATTTCTGTCATAAATAAATACTTCGTTTTCTTTTTTGTAAAAAGAGCAAGAGACACAGCAATGATGCCAACTGTCATGTCGTGGAACACAGTGTTGCTCACCTTCTTCACTGGGACAGGGAGGGGCAAAGGTGTGGGGAGACAGGGCTGCCGCCGACTCATCTGTTGTTAAAGTCTGCTAAAAGGGGCACGGACAACTGCTTTAATAGGAATATCTTGCTAAACATTTCCCTGCACTGATCAAATGTTTGTGAAATGTAGGCTAACACTAGTCTGTAGCTAGCTAGCTAACTTATTTCACCATGGACACTAAGCCAACAGGTTAATACCACTCACAGACTCACCGACTCTCATGGAGAACAACTGGGTTACAGACTGACACCATTTCTTTTGTCTCTCTCTCTCTCTTCTATCTTTCCTTTTTTTTGAAAACCAGATTAGATCTCACGAGGCCACGTGTCGATCACTGTGGATCTGTCGCGTCTACTGACTGCTGCCGAACACCGTCACCGACGAGCGCGCCAAGGCGGGACCGAACCATTCCGTGCAGATACAAGGGGGGTGGCCGGTCAACATGGATGTTTACTTTTCTGGTCAATGGGGACGTTTAACTTTTACTGCCAAAAACAAGTAAAAACAGAGATCATTCATTTTATAGTTATATTTGAAAAAAATATATATACTCAATGATGATGGTTTAATAATGTTATATTAATTATAACCTATTTTTTTCAAGGGCCCCTGTCAGTCAGCTGTGGTCACGCTTCTCACGCAGAAATCAGTTTCCGTAGTTTAGTGGTTATGACGTTCACATAACAACTTTCTTAACTTTCCTCGTTCATTCTCTATGGTAGTTTCTTGACTCTACGGATGTAATATATTTTTGGCCACTGAGTGTAATTTGGGGGCGCTGTTGCCCCGTACCGGAAATCGGAACCGGAAGCCCCGCTCCTTAACTTTCCTCGTTCATTCTCTATGGTAGTTTCTTAACACTACGGATGTAATATATGTTTGACCACAGAGTGCAATTTGGGGGCGCTGTTTCCCCGTCTTCACACGGCGGCCACAGTAAAGTACAGTAAAAAGTTTTGAGAAGTTTTTATCGTCAAGTTTGATCAACGCAACTCAGAGGTGAGTCGAGCTATTTTCTCCAAGTTGTCATTCCATGTTTCTCAGTGGTTTTAGCCTCCTGTAGAAGTTGTTTTAAGTTGTTTTCTGAGCTGTAGTAGAAGAAGTAGTCTCTCTCTTTAGTTTGCGGAGGTGTCTCAGTGCAGTGATGTTACATACTGTATGTGGGTTTTTACAATCTGTCCATGTCTGGAGGCGTTTTTAGTTTCTCACTGACACTTATCCAGAAGTTCAAAACATTCGATCAAATCAAGAAAACATAAACCATATTTGCTTTTCGTGGGAATCAAACCCGCTCTCCTGTCTTCCAGCACCGGAGAGACGGGACACAGAATGCTGCAATCTGATTGGTTGTCAGTCCTCTACGGCTATACGCAAGAGTTAAGTGAGCGTGATGACAACTTCACTGCGGAAACTGATTTCGGGAACTCAAACACGAACATCCTCAGCCAGGCCGGATGGACATAGTGCCCGTGATGTCATCAGTGTGACCAACTGTACTCAACGTTACTTGGTTAGCTCAGGCTAAGGAGCTAGGCTACATGCTACCCGCTGCTGTAGCGTTCGAACCTAACAAGAGGTAAGTTACCCTGAAACTTTACATTATCCCAAACTTTACATGTTGTAAGGTTCAATATAAATTCAAGTCATCATTGTTGTTGCCTCAGTCTAAGTTTTCACATCAGAGTCGAGTGTCACTTGATTGTAATGACAAGTTAATATTAATAAGCTACATGTGATAGCAGCTATATTGTGTCTTGTATAACCGCCATTATTATTACCACCTCGTTTTTAGCTTGTTAAAGGTCCAGTGTGTAAGATTTAGGTGAAAAGGAACCATTGTCAGAAATCCTCATGATGTTTTCACTGGTTTGTTTCATATAAATTCTATGAATTGTAGTTTTTTTTACCCCAGAAGAGGCTCTTTATATTTAAATACTTTATATTTACATCGAGGGGACCCTCTCTACGTAGGCCGCCATGTTTTTTACATTAGTCCAGACTGAACAAACTAAACACCTTTTGAGTTTTAATGACAACTGAAGCTGCCACAGGTTCTTTTTCATGTTTAGCATGAAACATGAAACTTCAACACTAGGTATCACAAAGTTCTACACACTGTACCCTTAAGGAATCACAGTGAATTAGACTCAAATATAGACTCGGCCACAGTACATCTTTCCCCCCCATGTTTCATGGAAATCTGTCAGGTAGTTTTTTTGCATAAATCTGCTGACGAACAAATAAACAGACATGCACACAAACATTCTTTGGGCGAGAAACATGACAACCTTCACCGCACCCTTGGTGCAGCATGGTGGCAGCAGCATCATGGTTGGAGGTTGAGAGCGCAGACCTGTTTCTACATTAATATCTGTAGGTTGACCTGAGGAGGGCAGTGTTCAGTAGTTACCCACACATCTCCTGAACAGAAAAGACTAATGAAATCACAATATGCTTCAACAGTTTAAGGCTACACTTGTTTAACCAAATTATAGTGCATGTTTAATTTTGTCCTACGCATTTTCAGTTTGCCTTTTTCCTTATACGTCCCATTTAAGTTCTAAAATGAGTCATCTTGATTTCTTTGCACCACAAATTGTGCCATTTTAACTGTGATGTGACGGCTTTTTATTTCCACTGTATGGTCTGAGGGAGCAGCGAGATTCAGAGAGAAGCAAACATCAGGCACAAATGTTCACAAATGCAGAGCGTGTAGCTTCGTTAGGGAAAACCAAACTCATCTGAAACTGCAGTTTCTTCCTCGTGCCAGCCAGCCAAGCAAACTGAGCAGAACAGACGAAAAGGGCCTGTGGTGAAAGGGCAAAAAGTCAGAGTGACTTTGATGTGGGAGAAAATCTTGACAAACTGAACAACAAACTGTTTATTTCTCGAGTTTTGGGGGCTGCATAATAACTACCAAGTAACTACTGGAAGAGGCTGGAAAATCCCTGTAGCCTGGAGACGGCAAAACTATTATGAGAAACAACAAACCGGACTTTTTAGCTTAGAAACAATTGTGTTAAAGAATCTCAAAACAGAATCGAGGCTCATTCTGTGACGGGCGGAGGAGAGGGATTTACCTGTCTGTGCCCAGGGGAGGGTTTTCCAGTTTATTGTGCATTCGACATGATATATTTTCTATCCTTTGTATTATATTCATGTTCTACACAATAATTAAACGAATGCTTTTGTTGTTTACTGGTTCCCCATGGCCCGTAACATTTAGTGGTGATCACACCTGATGTTCCTGAGGAAGTCGTCGGATGCTTAGTGGATGCATAAATGATGTAAGCAGCCTCATGCTTATTTTTGTCTGGTGATGGTAGTCATAGTGATATATTGATATATGTTGTTTATTGTACTGATAAATCATCCGTTCATTCCTTCCCACATCCTCTGATCAAATCAGATTTCACACTGGCTGTGTCTGGAGATAAAAGGCTGGATGAATTCATCTTCTTGCAGTTTCTTCCAGGGCAAGATGAAATTATTCCTCTTGGTCTGTTCATGCAGATTCAACCACGTCAGAACAAGAGATGACAGATATTTAATGAAGGCAAACATTTATGTTGGAATCAGGAGCTTCAGCTTTCAATCCAAAATGTGCACAAGAACTAGTCATAATACAAAATAGCATCACTTCAGCATTCAAGTGGTTGAGGGAATCTCATTCAAAGTCTCTGCAGTGAGTTGAAGATACAGAGGCTCCCTGTTGAGCTGCAGAAAATTGCACAATTTCAATAAAAAGAAGAAAAAGATCCCTGGATCCAGATTTTACAAGCAAACAATGACACTTCTGAGAATAACCAAAGCTATTTAAAGGGAAAATGTTTTTTAAATAAACTGAAAAGAGTTGTGGTGAAGATAGTTTGTCCGTTATCAACTTGAAATCACAATCGACTTTGTATTCAGAGTGGCACTCGTCGGGACACTATGGGTTTTGGAAACTTTCTGAAGGCATTGTTCTTCAAATCTAGTCGACAGATGCTCTCCATTTAAAGTCATGAACATTGATTTTTACTCTGAGGCCATAGCATGAGCCGCGCCGAGGGAGGCAGCTTCAATAAAGTTAGACTAAATCTATTAAGACTGGCCACGAATAGCTGCCACAAATAAATGTAAATGAAAGTCGAGCTCTTACTCAGAGGTGCTTCATTCAGCGTCGGCTGCTCAGACAGAACTTAAACTGATAACAGAAAATATGCGACAGAGCTTGAGAAATAGGCTTTGTGAGAAATCGTAGAAAAGGGACGACAAAGGCGTCTTTAATCATCCAAACACAACTGTGCAGGAAATATTCTGACTTTGTGGGATATTCAAAGAATTCAATGTGTAATTGCAAAATTACATGTTATGTAAAGATTAGTCTGCAGTTGCACCACCAACGGGGCTAAAAAGAACCAGAATGTAAAAGCATGCTGCTATTTTTATCACCTACAAAGACAAGGGAGTCTAAACAAACTTAAATACGATACACGACTGTGTATGTCAGTTAGAAGGGGTAAATTATGGAGGAGACAGAATGAGATAAAGGGTGTGAGGAGGCAACATCAAGAAATGTAGTGAGTGGGGAGAGCGCCCTGCCTTGTGTTTCCCTTTGTGTTAAACTGGGCGTGAGACTGGGAGTCAGCAGCAGTGTGTGGTTGTGGCCTGTGGTTTTCACTCAGCACTCACATCTCCACAGTTTCTCTCAACAGGGAGGAACAGAGGGGACAAAATAGAGCCTTCATAATGTAAGTGTCCATGTTGGAGCCTCGCATCCGGAGAGGCCAGGCTGCAGAATGAAACGTCTGCTGTGCGTGACACCCAGTACCTCCACTTACATGCAAATGGTCGTTGCTGTGTGACTGTGGCTGTCAAGTGCGCTCCACTTTGATTTCCTTGTCTTATTGTTGAGGGAAACAAACCTGTTCTCCCACATGACCCATATAGAAACAAGGCACAGATATATTAGAATGGTCCAACGTGTTCCCCCCTGTGAGACACGTTTCGTCACACTTGATTGTTCCACGGATTAAACAAACAACAGCTCATGTAGTTTTACAGGTGCTGGGAGGCAGATTTAGTCACCAGGCGACTTGTTTCCTTCTGTTCGAACCAGCTGTATACAGCAACTTCATACTGGTCTGTTGAGGTCTTCAAATCGTTTCTAAGTCACTACAAGAAAGCAAATAAGGGAATTTCCCACAGTAAACAATATTGTTATTGTATTGTGTACTAGGGAAGCTGAGGTCCATATCTTGTGTAATATTATATACTATACAACACATTAAGACGTTTTTTGGGCGTATGGGTCAGGCTTACTGTATAGTCAGGGTTTTTCCATAAGGTTTACTTTGGGCGTGGGCATCGGGCATTCACCTTTTAAAAGCCCCCTCTGGCAGTAACATAAATCAGCCCTTGTGTGTTGACATACATGGAATTCTGTAAATCCATCCAGTAAATCCACAAACGACCGTCTGTATGTGGTTTGCATATCTGTCAAACCATATCTTAGCAGCTTCACACTTGGTTTGTGTATTGTTAAGAGGCCAGGGAAGCTCAGTGTTGGATTTGAAGCGAATTTGGACACACACTACATTAAATATCAATACAATTTGAATAAACAGGCGACCAGCACCACCAGTGGGGGCGGGGCAGTGTACTTCACTGCGTTCTGACTTCAACATGTCTTCTCAAGTCCTCGGATATACCCCAGCAGCAGCATGTGCAGTGTATGAAGATATATATATATATATATATAAACCACATGCGCGAACAGAAGTAAAACTAGTTCAGTTTCATTTGAGGAAAAGCATTGACAATAAAATCTTCATTGCAGATAAACCAGGTAGGATGAAATCTAAGTTTTTGAACTTTAATCATAGACAGTTTATAGAATATTTATAGTAGAGGCCTGTTGTGCCTGCTATTATTCCTTGGCATTGGTAATGACTAGGGATAATTCTGAAATAGCTCCGGAGTATTAGCACAGGCTAAGCTAACAACCCAACCCAAACAGGCAGGTTTATACCAGGGACTGCATAAAATCGATAATGTAATGTGGTTTTCCTGGTTCAATACCCTAACATCTAATAGTCTGTTTTGTTTTCCTTTATATCTCTTAACTGTTTTCTGCTGCAGTTACCGAGTTTAATCCACCAGAAGATTAAACTTTAATCTCCCTGAATCTTTTCTAATTCTGGCCCAATAATTAATTTATATAGGCTTTATCATATACGTCCTATATCTGCTGTGGTGTAGTGCCTGTAATCAATGGTCTGCTGTGTAATATCCCTCTTCGGTTTATCACCAGGCGAAGAGATGTATTTCCTTTGTTTCACTCACTGTGGTTTGGCTCCATCTCTCACTGCATAGAGATGCAGCACAAAACTGGACATTCATCCTCTATCACTATTACTTTTATCTGATTTCCCATGAGAAGAGATAAGATGTATTTTTTGCTTCTGTTCTCGTTCATCTCCGTCTGACAGAGCAGGAGTGAAGATCAGAGGATAGATGCGTAGCTTACATATTGTATTTTACCTCCAGTATATTCAACTTAACTGAATCCCACCCTCCTCAGCCCCTGTGTTTTTTCTTCAGGTGGCAACTGAAGAGAAGTGGGCTTCGAGAACATGAGGGTGAAAACTGCAGGCGGTTGAATATAGTGAGGGAACAAAAGTGGCGAAGACTGGCTGAAATCTGGCACACACAAAAAAAATACACCCAAGGCAACGGGGGGGGGAAATTGGGTGAGTGAATTCAGAGCAGAACAGTGTGTACACACAGACGCACACACACCAACAGGCAGCAGTATAATGTAGCCTTGTTATATCCACCTTCAGTAGAGCTAGTGTTCAGGGCAATTATCCAGAGAGTTGCCCCACCTAGAGAAGCCCGCGTGTCAGCCGCGGAGCTGTAGCTGGACAAACAGCAGCTGTGACGATTAAAGAAAACACTCCACACCTCCTCCCTCCAACATATTTTCACTGCTTCCATCAAAATAGCGAGATGCCATATGCACTGTAAAGCTGCAGAATACAAAGACTTGGTCTCAGGCAGCTGAACGTAAACAGTGGGCAGCTGCCAACTGCCCAGAGCCATCAGGTCATCAGTTGAGCCGGAGCTGATGAAATGTGGGAGGACATGAGAAAAGGAAGTTGCCTCCTTCTCTTCCACTGTCTCGTATGTGCTCATCCTGGAATGTGTCAGAGCAGTCGCAGCCTGTCACCGTGAGCTGGAAGCAGCAGCAGTCATTAGGTTATACATAGAACATGAGCCCACTTTATCTCCAAGTTGAAACTCCAATCTGTCTTTTTCAGTAATTTTCAACTTATCGCAAATGAAATTTAATCTAACACGACTGGGATTTGATCTGTGCCTTGTGATACATTTTTAGCATAAAACTATTTGAACTCGTAACTATTCCTGCGTGGGGACTGAAGGCAGACGTCTCCTCCTGGAAACTTTCTTCCTTTGTTAAAAATCTGCCTTGTCAATCTGCTACTGCCACGTTTCCCTCGTTGCAGATAACAATTACCGTGCTTCCATTACTGATTATGCTACACCCCCTCAAAGACTGGGATGCTCTGATGCCGTCTGCTGGATCGGAATCAGGTCCGTTCCTGAGATCAGGCATCGGCCACATCTGGCTTCTATCTGCCATTGGAATGGATAAGATCTACGTTCACCCCTGGGTCCGATCTGCAGCGATGGAAATGTGACACCCGGGTGAATGTGCAAATTTGGTAAGACACCGAAAAATGACCAATACAGTCGAAAACCACAAATATGTTCAAGACATGAAAACAAACGGGAAAAGCAAATGTCTCCAGTTGTACTTAAATGTCCAGTTTGTAAGATTTAGGTGAAAGGGAAACGTTTCTAAACCTCTAAATTGTATGAATTGTAGTTTTCTTTACCCTTTATATTAAAATACTTTATATTTACATCGAGGGGACCCTCTCTACGGAGGACGCCATGTTTTTTACATCAGTCCAGACTGGACAAACTAAACACCTTTTGAGTTTTTATGACAACTGAAGCTGCCACAGGTTCTTTTTCATGTCTGGAAGGAGAGGGTGAGGTGAGGGGTGTTCAGCTGCAACA